>NW_025320948.1:0-141229 GCF_019176455.1 Solea senegalensis | reverse complement strand
CCAAAATTTGACAAAAAAGTCATAGGTTAGTATGTCGTCCAAAATGTGACAAAAAAGTCATACTATAGTATGTCGCCCAAAACGGGTCAAAAAAGTCATACTTTAAATAAATGGTGCCAGGGAGTGTTCCACGCGTAGCTGACGCCTATGCTTATGTGGAAGCTTGTTTTTGTGTCATATAGTGGCTTGTGAAGTTGCGTTTGCTGAGTGACTTAACGGAAGATGTGGTGGTAATTATGCAGTAGCCTATAGATGCGCAGTGGTGTGCGTGTGCGCTATGTCGTGTTTTTTTTTACTGAAGGCCCTGAATGAAACCCTACGCTCTAGTCACCTCACCACACCACGACACGGTTTTAGTCGCGTTTCCACTAGCATAGTACTTGTTAAAGTAGTTAAAACTACTTAACAATACTAAAACGTGGGTTAATCGCCAACAACTACAGGAGTCTGGAGTAAAGAAACTAGTCACTCGTTTGTGTACGTGTGTGCGTGTGTGACGCGTATAAAACAAAGTCACCGCAGTTTCACTCAGCCGTGCTGTGATGACTCTGCCAAAAAAAGTATCTTAAGTAGATACTTTTTTTGTAGTGGAGAGGCAACCTAATCGTGCCGTGCCGTGCCGTGCCGAGGCGAGTATAGCCGTTGGAAATACGCCATATATGTATCATTACTTTGATTTTACTCATCAGAGCAGATTTTAGTTAAGACTCAAAGGTCAATGGCAAGTTTTGTGTTTTTTTATAATTTGTTCTCAAGTTTTAATTTTGTATTTTCACCACAACTTTATTTTACTTCAGGAACATTAATGGACATTCTCATGGAAGTGTATCAGATTGTTGCTAATGTCCATCTCTAGTACCCATAGGCAGGTTGATGTAAAAACCGCCAGGCTGCCAGCAGCCATCATGTTTATTTTTAAATAATTTAATAAGTTTACCACTGGACATTTAACCCTTGTCATATTGATAGTCTCTGTTCTATTGGATCATTAGTGTTATTGTTTAATATATTTAGTAGTTTAGTAAATAAACACTTGATGCGAGGAGGAGCATGGAGGACAGAGCAGCAGAGACCTGGTCCTCAACTGCTTTGGTTGCTCCTACAGCAATTTTGCTCAGTCCCCGGGAAGGCATGTTGAGAGCAGTGTCTTTAGGAAATTCCCAGAAACCCTGCAGGACTTTTGGAACCACTTCCAAGACGACCTCCCCTGGACCCATCACTTTGGGCTGTGGGGGCTGCTTCTGCCGCTGCTCTCTCAGCCTCCTGGCGTAACGCTGCGCCTCACTGACGATCTTGGGGTTTCGGAACTGAAGAGGGACGTCCTCTGGAAAGTCAAGCAGCGGTTTTGCTTCGGCCGTTACGTCGCTCATCTTCATACTCGTGTTCACGTGCCACACAAGCTTAATGAAAGGCTGCACGTCCTCGTCGAAACCCTCCACTTTCCACTCCCACAGCTGCACTCTCATGGTCTGGCGTGTCTCCTCCACCAGCAGTTCACACAAGTCTTCATCAGTCACTGCAGCTGTGAGCTGATGTTCCTGCTGAAGCCTCAGTAGTTCAAACATCATTGCCGTTTGAAACTTGTAGGAGCAAATGTACCAGCAACCGTCCACAGCCTGCTCGTATATAGGTGTTTCAAACAGCACACGGATGGGCTGGTAGATTCCTCTGCTTCCTTCAATAAAAGTCATGGCTGAAAAGTACCAACTATGATTGGTTTATCAACAGGAACGAGCGAAGTTGCAGTTCTTATTTGGAAAACGTCCACAACAGATGAGTAGTAACCGCTACTGCTGCTGCCTGCTAGTCGCTGTGGTCAGCAAGTTTATATTTGAGCGGATCAAATGACACTTTACGTCACACACGGTCGCGCAGTCTGATTGGTTGTCCGTCGTCACATGAGTGAGTACAGCCAATCGTTGTTGTTAGCTAAGCTAACCTTAACCTTAACTTTAATCGTTAGCCACATCGCAACTAAATACGTCGTTTTAAACAAAAATCTAACCCCTACCTTAAGTATCCCTTCATTCACTGCTGTTACTTTTTACATAAAAAGCAGCATTTAATGTTAAATTAGAATTTTGAGATTTTGTGAATTAGGATCATAATAAAACACAAAACGAAGGATTTTAGGCACATAAAAATACTTTTATTAACTAACTCAATATTTGCTATTTGAAATTGGACACTTTAAATTGACCACAGGTGAGTGTGAGAGTAAATGGTTGTTTGTATCTATGTGGCCCTGTGATGGACTAGCAAACTGTCCAGGGTGTACCCCGCCTATCATCCTATGTCAGCTGAGATTTGCACAGCTCCCACCGCAACCCTCATGTGGAGGATAAAGCGGTAGAAGATGGATGGATGGATGTTTGCAATTTTATCAACAAACTCAATTTGCGGACATGACACAAAAACATAAAATTAGTGACTGAGAAATGTTTTAAATTTTAAATTTTTGTTTGGTTTTTGTTCAGAAACAATTTAACAATATATAAATATAAAAGTATATGGTACCAATAAAAAAAAGTGCAAATAACTAAACAAAAGCAAAGAAGCTTTACAGTACAGGTTACTACTCAGAATGCAGTACTAGCTAAGCTACTTTTATTGATTCACCTGCAGGTTGTAGCTGCACATAGAATGTTTCTTTGCAATATTTTATGTTTTGTATGCTAATGTTTTCTTTGTAACATTACAGTTTTACAAAATCCTGCGTATGACAACTACCCCAGAAAAAGCAAGAACAGTCAAGCCTTGGGTACTTATTAGGACTAATGTTTGCTGGCTGTCTAGCACTGCACAAGTTCACGCACTCCAAGGACAGCACAGCGACAGAATAACAACACCATCAGCGTTTGTGTTTGCACTTCAGATGACTTTTGTCCCAGATCTGCTGAACCTGCAGCACAGAGCAGGACTCAGGGTGAAGAGCATCTTCATGAAGATTACCACTTCCACCTGTTGAGAGAAGATGACAGAGGAGAAGAGTCAGATTCACAGCAGTAAGTCAATGATTATGTCATTGTTTGTAACTTACTGCCTCGCAAAGTCTTTTGTAACCCTAACCTCACTAACCCTCACAACAAATACCAGTGTCGTATCTCTCCTACTGTTGGGGGCGGGACATAAAAAACGCTTCTGTGGGTCGTATTTTGGGGTTCAGGTGAGTTAGTGCCTGTGCGTTTTTGTATTTGTTGCTTTCTGAGGACCAAAGGTCATATAAACCATAGACAGTGAGGACATTTAAAGAAAGTGTGGACATTTTGTCCTCGCATTATTAAAGGGCTTTTCAGGGTTAAGTCCTGGATTTCAGGGTTAGGCATTTAGTTGTGAAGGTTAAAGTCGGGGTAAAGGGAATGCATTATGTCTAAGATGGTCCTCACTATGAATGCTGCACATGCGTGTGCCTTGTCTGATTGGCCGACTGTTGTCACTCTGTGTCTTTGTGTCCAGCCATGAAGCCGGTCACTTTACTGCTCTCACAGCTTCACTGATGAAACACTGAATCTTTGCTCTGACACTGATCCAAGTGGACACTGACTCGAACACTCTACTGACCTGACAGTGTCCAGTCTGTAGTCTGGACTCTTCACAAGATCAGACAGAGGCTTCACTCCGGAATCCTGCAGATGGTTCTCACTCAGGTCCAATTCTCTCAGGTGGGAGGGGTTGGATTTCAGAGCTGAGGCCAGAGAAGAACAGCTGATCTCTGACAAACCGCAGCCACTCAACCTGAATAAAGAATAAAAGATGAGACTTTAGAAAACAACTGTATGTTTGTGTGCATATGTGTATGAGTTTGTGTCTGGGAGTGTATGAGAGAGAGTGTGTTTCATTTATGCATCAATGAATCAAAGGAGTTTAACGTTAATGAAATTAAAGTTAAAACAGCAGCTTCAGTGAGTGAACTCACTCCAGAGTCTCAAGTCTACAGTTTGGGCTCTCCAGTCCAAAACACAGCAGCTTCACTCCTGAATCCTGAAGCCTGTTCCAGCTCAGGTCCAGTTCTCTCAGGTGGGAGTTGGACTTCAGAGCTGATGCCAGATAAGAACAGCAGCTCTCTGACAAAATGCAGCAACTCAACCTGAATAAAGAATAAAACATGAGACTTTAGACCATGACTGTGTGTGTGTGTGTGTGTGTAAGTGCATGCGAGTGTGTGTATGTGTTTATTTTATTCAACAGTGAATAAAATTTGTTTAATGTTAATAAAATGAAGGTTTAAAAAACAACAGCAGCTTCAGTCAGTGAACTCACGTCAGAGTCTCCAGTCTACAGTGTGGACTCTCCAGTCCAGAACACAGCAGCTTCACTCCGGAATCCTGCAGGTTGTTCCAGCCCACGTCCAGATCTCTCAGGTGGGAGGGGTTGGACTTCAGAGCTGAGGCCAGAAAAGAACAGTTGATCCCCGACAATCTGCAGCGACTCAACCTGAATAAAGAATAAAACATAAGGAGTTGCTCTTTGAAACCAGTCAGTGTTTGATCATGTGTTCAAAGCTGAGACCATGACTTCACACCGAGTCTCTGAGAGTTCACAATAATCCAGTCTGTGATTATAGAAAAACATCAAACCTGAAAAACAACACACAGGAGAAGATATGTTATCATTTTCATCAACATCTTCTCTTGTTTTGTTTGACATGAAATATCTTTCATGCTCTTCATGAACATGGAGTCGCAGTGAGGTGTCCATCATGTCCACAGTCTGAGTGTGTGGAACAGACCTGGGACCTGGACTCATGTCAAACTCAGACATGTTGGTTCGACCTGGCCCAGAAACACAGACCTGATCAGCACTGACTTCACAGCTGACGGTTATTAACAAGCACACTCACTTTCGTACTTTGCCTACTCTGTGTCTTAATGTAAAGTCAGCAGACTTCTCTGGATCTGATCAGATACTGGTTCTAGGTCATTGGGTTTGGTTTGACCCATGTAGACATCCACAGTGGAGTCTAATCAGGTTTAGGTGAAACCAAGAAGAATCAGTCACATGAAGAAAAGGTTAACAATGAAACATTAACAGTAAATTACAAAATCAAGACAAGTGTTTTCATTCAGTTCAAAGCAACAATCACAACCAGCTGACACATCTTTGAACTTTCCTCATTTAAAACATTAAAACACAGCTGACTCACAAAGTGAGAAACATTTGAATAATTTAATAGTAACTATATTTGATAAACCAAACCATTAACATCCCTGTTTGATAATGTTATTGATCACGTCTGAACTTACCGAGCCTTTCTGCAGTTCCTCACAGCTGCCATCAGTCTGTGTTTTCCCTTGTCTGATGAGCTGTACTTGTCCAGGTCCAACTCATCCAGAACCTCCTCAGACATCTGCAGAACGTAGGCCAGAGCTGAGCAGTGGACCTCAGAGAGTTTCTGTCTTCTGTCCTTTGACTTCATGAACTGTTGGATCTCTTGATGCACTGATTGGTCGTTCATCTCTGTCAGACAGTGGAAGATGTTGATGCTCCTGTCAGGTGAGATGTTGTCTGTGTTCATCTTCTTCAGGTTCTTGATGACACTCTGGATGATTTCTGGACTGTTCTGAGTCTGACCCAGCAGACCTCCGACGAGTCTCTGGTTGGATTCCAGACAGAGTCCATGAAGGAAGCGAACAAACAGGTCCAGGTGACCATTTTCACTTTGAAGTGATTTCTCCGTGGCTTCTTTCAGGAAGTCGTCAAGTGAGAAGTTTCTGCTAAACCCGTTTGAGTCCCTGTCTACTTGTCTGAAGAAGTCCTGCAGTACTTCTGTCTTCCTGTTGGTGAAACAGTGGAACATGTAGACTGCAGCCAGAAACTCCTGAATGCTCAGATGAACAAAGCAGTAGACCGTTTTCTGGAAGATAACACACTCCCTTCTGAAGATCTCCGTACAAACTCCTGAGTACACCGAGGCCTCCGTCACACTAAGACCACACCGCTCCAGGTCTTCTTGGTAGAACATGATGTCTCCTTTCTGCAGATGTTCAAAGGCCAGCCTCCCAAGCTTCAGAAGAACATCCCTGTCAGCCTCCATCAGCTCCTGTGGACTCGTCTCACGTCCTTTATCATACTTGTTCTTCTTCCTCTTTGTCTGAACCAGCAGGAAGTGTGAGTACAGGTCTGTCAGGGACTTGGGTAGCTCTCCTCTCTGCTCTGTGGTCAACATGTACTCCAGAACTGTAGCACTGATCCAGCAGAAGACTGGGATTTGACACATGATGTGGAGGCTCCTGGATGTCTTGATATGTGAGATGATTTTGCTGGACAGATCATCTCTGGATCTCTTCCTGAAGTACTCGTCCTTCTGGTCATCAGTAAAGCCTCGAACTTCTGTTACCCTGTCAACACATGTAGGAGGGATCCGACTGGCTGCTGCAGGTCGGGAAGTTATCCAGATGAGTGCTGAAGGAAGCAGATTCCCCTGGATGAGGTTGGTCAGCAGCACGCTGACTGATGACCTGTGTGTGACATCAGAAACAAGCATACTGCTGTTGAAGTCCAGTGAGAGTCTGCTTTCATCCAGGCCATCAAAGATGAACAAAAGTTTACAGACAGCGAGCTTCTCTGCTCCGACCTTCTGTAATGTTGGATGGAAAACATGGAGCAGCGTGAGAAGACTGTGCTGCTGATCTCTGATCAGGTTCAGCTCCCTGAATGAGAGCAGAATCAGCAGATTCAAATCCTGGTTTTCCGAACCATCGGCCCAGTCCAGAGTGAACTTCTGCACCGAGAAGGTTTTTCCAACACCAGCGACGCCATTGGTCAGGACAACTCTGATGGGTCCCTGCTGGTCAGGTAAGGCTTTAAAGATGTCGCAGCACTTGATGGGAGTGTCCTGGACGATCTTCTTCTTGGAGCTTGTCTCCAGCTGCATCACCTCATGTTGAGTATTGACCTCTTCACCCTGTCCCTCAGTGATGTAGAGCTCAGTGAAGATCCTCTTCAGGAGGGTTCTACTTCCTCTTCCATCAGTTCCTTCAGTCACATGTTCAAATCTCCTCCTCAAACTGATCTTATGTTCATCTAGAACCTCCTGCAGTCCATCTGCTGAAAGACAAGATACAAAGTCAGACTGAAGAAAGAACCTGAGCAGCTGATGATTATTTTCATCATTGACAGAAAAAAAAAAAACTGACAGTGCCATGTTTTTCTGTGACATTGTTGGTTTGTTGTTTGTTGTCAAATGAAAAACTACAGTGATTTTCACTGTAATGACTTGAACAACTTTATTCTGAAAGACTGAATAATTCTATAATAACTGTGATGATTGTGAAGAAAAGAGAACAACAATTATATCAAAGCAGGGAAATTAAACCTTCATTACTTGAACCTGCAGGGGGCAGCAGAGAGTTAACATGAGTAACATTTTTCTCCTGTTTTTCCATTTTGTAGGAGTCTTACTCTGTACACTGATGGTCTGTGGTCCATGTCCTGTCCTGGGTCTTTTCCCATAGCAGTGATTACATCTGGTGGAGACTGGATCCTTCAGGATGTCCTGACACACAAGACAGCAGGACGTCTGCTCGTCCACAGAAACAGCAAACTTGTGTCTGTGAAGACATTTCTTTATTACCAACACGTCAGTGACAGGTGGACATGCGTGTGGCTGAGACAGTCAATGAAAACCCTTGTTTGTTGACTGACGCAAATGTTGAGCATGCGTGTGTTAGTGAGGACACAGATTTTGTTATGAACCGACAAACTGTCTCTTACTTTGTCTCTGAGGCTCCAGGTTCACGACTGAAGCTTAGAGGGTTACCCATGGACTGGTCACTCTTCACAGACAGACAGCTGGGTCCTGCAGACTCAGCTCTCCGTTTCTGGTTCTGAACTCTGCAAACACAAACAGGTTTTTATCCACATCACATCCATCACTGATGGTGGTCTTAGACACTTTGATAAAAAACAAGCCTCAGTGTGACTTCCAGAGTATGGAGTGAAAGGAAAGATCTCGACAGAGACAAAGAACCGAATGATTTCTTTTCTAGATTTGATGATACACATCTGACACCTTCATTGACTGATTTACAGCTTGTGGTCACTGATCTTTGTGTAAAAATTGCTTCTAAAAATGGGTGTAGAAGCAGTAACTCGGTAAAATGACATATATATGTTCTGATGGCACGACAATTCTGAGTCTTTTACATGCCGATGACAGTACCTACCTCTGTTACAGAGAGATTGACTTGTTCAGGTCGTGGTGTACAAGGCATCATCTCGTGCTTAATACTAACAAACAGTTAGGTTTTAATTTGTTTTATGTAGCTATAGACCTAATCATTGTAATCTTTGATTAATCGTTTGGCCCATAAAATATCAGAAAACCTTAAAAAAGTTTGATCGGTGTTCGTCAAGCCTGGAAATGATGATGTTCTCAAATGTCTTGTTATGTCCACAAACCAAAATGATTCACTTTTAATGATTTCTTTGTAATTTAAGTAAATCTTCTGTTTGTATTTGTTCATATTATGTCAGATTTTGCATTTGTGTTTAACACGCAACCAAGTCTGTTTTTTTGTTGTAGGCGCATTGATTGCAAGTTTTCTCCTAATAAATGTTTTTATTAGACGGTTGGTAAACCAGCTGACAGGTACATTACTGCCAGCTGTAATGATCTGCTGCTAACACGCTTCACTGGACAAGCTGTCTCTTACTTTGTCTCTGAGGCTCCAGGTTCACGACTGAAGCTTAGAGGGTTACCCATGGACTGGTCACTCTTCACAGACAGACAGCTGGGTCCTGCAGACTCAGCTCTCTGTTTCTGGTTCTGACCTCTGCAAACACAAACAGGTTTTTATCCACATCACATCCATCACTGATGGTGGTCTTAGACACTTTGATAAGAAACAAGCCTCAGTGGTCAGTGTGACTTCCAGAGTATGGAGCGAAAGGAAAGATCTCGACAGAGATAAAGAACCGAATGATTTCTTTTCTAGAATTGATGATCCGCATCTGACACCTTCATTGACTGATTTACAGCTTGTGGCCGCTGATCTTTGTGTAAAAATGCTTCATCGTCTCTTACTTTGTCACTGAGGCTCCAGGTTCACCACTGAAGGTTAGAGGGTTACCCATGGACTGGTCACTCTTCACAGACAGACAGCTAGGTCCTGCAGACTCTGCTCTGTCCTTGTCTTCCTCCACACAATCACTCATCTGCTGGACTTCAGTCATCCTGAGAAAGAAACAGACTGAGCAGACACACAAAGAAAAACAGGAGAGTAAACATTCATGAAAATATCCAGAGTTATAAAAAAAACATCTGGGGCCTGTTGTATTAGAGTAGAATTAAGAGATCTGGTGAATCTGACAACGTGATGAAACAGTTGATATGTAAAAAAGAAACAACTTTTATTAAGATCAGAGAAAAAGCCTGGTTGATAATTGCAGACCTAATATATATATATATATATATACATGTATATATATATATATATATATATATATATATATATATATATATATATATACGCCCTTTATCTTCATTGTTCTTATTAGTTTTAGCAAATGATCCGCTTACCTATCACTACTGATATTTGCAAACTAGTTACCTCTCAGTTTGATTGAAAGTCTGCAGTGGAAAATCTCATTCACATTCCCTGGAGGATGTTTGATGTATATCTGTGTTCAGTCCAGTGACCAATCACACGAGAGAAAACTGTAAAGCTGCAGTTCATGTAACTTGCATGAAGCATAATCTTCTGTGGCCACTGAAGGTGACTGAGTGACAGATTTGTGTGCTACAGCAGCCTTTGACCAGTAGATGGTGCTAGGCTCCTCTGCTTGTATGTTATTGAAGGAGTGTTCCCTGCATTAAAGTCAGCTGACAGGAAAATAAAGTTTCATGTATTTATATCCAGAGATATCCCAAATATATAAGCCTCTGACTTTTCACACATTATCACACTGTTCTGATAGTTCAGAAAAGCCTTTATTTAGATTTCCCATGTGTCCATTTGAAGATTAGAAAATTCCACACAGTAAAAGTACATCATACTACTTGTATGATGTACAAGTAGTACTGCATTTCATTACTCAAAAAGTACACAGTGAAAATATTGCATACTACCAAGTCCAATAAAAGCAGAACAATAAACTACAAATTTAATATAATTGTGGATTTTATAGTACTTCAAATATAGATGAAATAAAATAATTCTTAAATTCTTAATTCTTCCATAGTCCAGAGTAAAAGTACTTCATAGTACTTTTGCATGAAGCAAATAAACAAATTGTGGATTGTATCCCTCATCAAATTTAGACAGACAGTCTGAATCTTGTTAATTTTAAGGAACTCTGACCCTGAATTACTCTAAGTCATAAAAGTGCGCAAAAAATACTGAGTCCAATCAAATTTAAACCATAAACTACGATTGAAAATAGCGCATTTTATAAACTACTTCAAAAAAAGACTGAGGTCCTCCTCAGTTTTGATAAAGTCAACTTTGACCCTGGATTACTAAAGCAGTACAAAACTTTTGAATAAAGTACTAGTATAGTATGATAACATTTAAACCACAACCTACTAAATATGTAATTATTTTCAGTTAAATAATGTCTTACTTGTTTTATTCTTTTTATCAAAATGATCATTTATAATCGTTTGTATTGCTCTTTTAACATTGTGTTCGCTTTTGATGGGACTTGGTCTGGACCGTGTAACTTCAGTTACGCCAGGTACCGCCAGGTGATCTTAACAAAAGCGACTGAATCTTCTTTTTTCAATTACATATCCCGTGTTTCATCACTGCATAAATATCAAGTTAGGACGAATTTAGTAGCACGGGTTAAATCTCGCTTTCAGCCTACGTTTGGGCGACAGGGATTAATGTTTGTTCAACACACAAACACATACACACAAATCATCATGTATAGTCATATATTATCATCATAAACCCTCACTCACCCGTCCTTCTGCTGCGCAGTTAGAAATGACGACGACGACGAAAAACAGCCGAAGAATAGTTTCACTTTCACTTCTCCTCCCTTTAGATTTCCTGGAAACCACACCAATAGTTCCCTCTGCAGTTCGTCACTAAACTGGAGCTGGAGGTTCCTCATTGACACAACTCATTCTTCGAATCCTAGATATTAATCGAGGCTTCATAAAACTTTGAACCCGCCTGGGCGGGGTACACCGTGGAAAGTCATTGAGCACTTGGGCGACATCTGCTGGCACAAAAGGTGGTTACAGCCTTGGAAAAGTGAAAAATGACATAAATGAAGTTGAAGACTGCTTATGTGTTTAGTCAGCTGATTGTGTCGGTTGCTTTTCTTCCTTACTTTGTAAGGTATCTTAAATTAAATGTTCACGATACCTAAGTAACTTAAATGTGCAGCCCAGGAACCATCAGAGGAAGTGAAGTCTACGGTTCCACTCAGGTCCAAACTTTCAGTTCTGCTATTAATGAGTGGGTTGATGACGTTTTAAATCATAAGATATACAGTAAATCTACTTTCATTTATTCATTAATTCAGAGTGATTCATTGATTCATCACTATTACTGATCATTTCTGTTCCTGTTTTCATTATGTATTCCATGTTAATAGTTTATTTAACAAATAACCATTTTTATACCCAGTAGTTGTAGCCTGTGTGTTCCTCTGAAAGTAGAACATTGAGACTCAGTGAATGATTACGATTGAAAAACTAAATATCAAAATTTGCTCCAATCAAAGCTGGTTAATTGATCTGAGCAAAATCAAAGTAATGAAACATATGTTAAATAAAAGGACAGTCATTTCTTTAAAGGATTGTGATCTGTCTGCTCTGGATTCAGGGACCAGTAACCAAGCAGAGCGCCATTGACCTTTGACCTATTCCATTAAACTGCTTTGTCTGATGAAATCAAAGAAATAAAACACAAAACAAACCAAAAGAAATGGTTAAATAAATGTAACGTCCGAGAAATTATACAAACATAAAAAAAAACATAGAGCTGCAGCTAATGATTATTTTCATAATCGATTAATCTGTCGATTATTTTCTCGATTAATCGTTTGGTCCAAAAAAAACAGAAAACCTTAACACATGTTGATCGGTTTTCGTCAAACCTGGAAATGATGATGTTCTCAAATGTGTTGCTTTGTCAAGATGATTGTCAAAATTTTGGTCAAAATGATTCACTTTTAAGGATTTCTTTGTTATCCAGACAATGAAATGAACAAAATATTCACATTTAAGAAGCTTAAACAATCGGAAATGATGTTTTAATCATGAAAAAAGCTTCAAACCGATTAACCAATTATCAAAATAGTTGTTGATTAATTTAGTAATTGATTAATTGTTTCAGCTCTACTTTGTAGTTAGGCAGTTTTTCAAAACAAACCAATTAATCGATTATCAAAATAGCTGTCGATTCGTTTAGTAGTCGATTAATAATCGATCATGTTATTAAATGTTAAGTGCTGACATCTTCTGGGAGATGTTTGTCATAACAACTCACCAAATGGATGAGATGTTAAAAGCCAGTGATCACTCAAAGTATTTTGACTTAACAGTGTCTTAACAGTCACACTGTCAGTTCATCCATGTCTGTCTGTGAGAGAGAAGCATAAAATGCACTTTTTAGACTCACTTTTAATTGTTTAACATGTTTGTCACTATCACTGACTTTCTGTATTTAAGTATAAAAATTCAGTATTGGTGTTAATACTAATAGTATTTACTGTATGTTTTGTTATTTAAAACAACAATAACACACTCATTAATAGCAAAACTGAAGGTTTTGACCTACGTGAAACTGAAGACTTCACCTCCTCTGATGCTTCCTGGGCTGCAAAGTTCAAGTCAAATTCAGGTGGAATTCTCCAGAAGCATCATTAGTTGCCTAGCAACCACAGTTCTGCTGCTCTCTCTCTCCCTCCCAGTTGTTTTGGTGGTAATGATCAAATAATCACGGGTTTCCACATGTCTAACCTGCTGCCCTATAACAGCTAATACTGACTTTCATCAATTCCAACAGCCTAAATAAAGTGTTATCCCTAAACTTTACCATAACCAATTAATGCCTAACCTTAACCTACCTGTAATTCAAGTGATAGGCCTAAGCTTAACCAGTTCCTCAGAAACCAGACCAAGTTTCCGGTCCCTATGAAAATGCCAGAAAAGGTGAGTGAATGAATGATGGATGAGCCACATTAATTAAGTGAAAGATACAAAATGTCTCCCATGAATAATAAGGGATGTGATTAAACATTTGTTCTATAGGCCTGCTCACAATGAGATGAGCTTTTAACACAACTGAGAGAAAATATATGACTCACAAACAGAATTTAATTAACTCAAAAACAGAATAAAGTGTTTATGAGTAACACATGAACAATATCAAAGTGTGCAGATACTGAAATGCTTAGAAGTATCAAGAGCATCTTCTATTGTAACGTCCGGTTCACACTCTGCCAATGAGCATCTTTGTTCTGTGGAATCTGCTGGTGCCTGATGACCCAGTTTACAGGTGCATTACCACAAGCTCCTGGACTGGAGTGTGGATCAATAGTTAAGGCAGAATACAATGATTTCAAATAAATATCGAGAGCCCAGAAGACTCGCCATACTGCCAAGATATTGTGACATGAGCTCTAACCACACCTCTGATGAATGGCAGTCACTGGAGACATTCTCTAATTGTTGTGTATGCATATTTTATATTTAACATTGAATCAATATTGTAACTGGTACCTATTCACAATAAGGGTCATCATGTAAAGGTCATGCACTTTCCTTCAGTGCACTAAAGGCAATAGAGCACACAAAATGGTGAATTCATTTTGCGATTTGTTTTCTGTACAAACAACGTACCATTGAATTATTCTAAGAGAAATACAAAAAAGGGTCCCAGGAACGTATTTTATATTATAGGCATTCTTTGCTACGAAAAAATGATCAAGTAAGAGTCAATAAATGCTTCAATACTGTTTTGTTGACACAACAAGTACCATTAACATAACAACATCTGCATTATATTGTATGAGCTGTCAGCGAGACTCACGACTGTACACATTCATAGCATGACTCACTTCCACTGTGGCCTTTTGATGCTCAGCACTAAAGAGAACAAATCCACACAGACCTGCTGCGTAGCTGCCGTTTACATCTCACTCACATCAGGGGAACACTGGGCAGTCCACCACTGTGGTGCTCTGTGTAATTACTCAGCTACTAATTGGTGGTTCTTCAACAGATGCATTCAGCTGAGTGATGATTGTAAAGACCTTTCTGCACCTACACACTGTGAACAACCTACGTACAGAGAGAGCTACGTCATTTGTGTGTGTGTGTGCTGGTATTGTTGCCTCTGTAGGCATAAACACTGACCTTGTCAACACCATGGTGACCAAAACCTGGTCCTAATGAGGCAGAATCTCATTTCTGAGGGCAAAATTATATCATTTAAATGTGCATTGTGATTGTAAGATGAGGTTAAAGTTAGGTTAGACTTGTTTTGTACTCTTAATAACTACGGTATGGTACAAAAATACAAGGAGGGGGTAATATATCATAATATAATATCAGATCAATGAATGTACGGCAAGGTTACAGGCCACTTTCTGTTTTGTGGCAAAATGGCGGCTAAATCCAAAACAGCTGTCTTCCTATTGGGTGAAGTTTGTTGTAGATGTTCAGGGTCTCTTGTGTCAAGTATGAAGTTTCAAGCAGATCGGTCAATGTACAGCAAAGTTACAGGGCACTTCCTGTTTCATGGTGTGTTCAAAATTTGCCCAACTTCAGATGGTTGCCGTGGCCACGCCCCTTTTGAATCTGCAAGACCTTTTGATAACTTTTCATCTTTAAATGTGCTTAGTACAAACGGACACATTTTTAACGTTGGTATAATTATTCTGCTCAGATGAGTTTGTTAATTTACAAAATATGCAAATGGCCAAGATGGACATCAAATGGCCGACTTCCTGTTGAGTTGAGGCCATGGAACCAATAGACTTTTTTGTTCATCTTAGGTTGTGACATGTTTCCACCAAGTTTTGTTAAATTTGGTGCAACTTAGTTTCGGCTTTGTCCTACCAGGTTTCACCTTTGGGGGCCATTTTGCACCACTTTTACATATTTTACAAATGCCATTTCTGATTTTCAGTCCGCTTTCACCAACATTGGGATCCTTTCGGAAAGAAAAAAAAAAATCACTGTTGTATGTAAAGAAAAGAAGGTATTGGAATTCTGAGAATTCTGATTGTGAGTGCTCATGTCTTAATTTTACTATTTTAACTTGGGGAAATAGGGTATATTATGTCTCCTCATAATATACCCTATTTTCCCAAGTTAAAATCGTTCCCTGGTGTCCTAATGAACATGTCTTGAAAGAATGGTGTCCACGGTTCAGAGAAGCGATCCCTCCATGCTTCTCCCAATGCTTAATTAGAATTAGAGCCAGAATAGTGAATAGGACACATAGTGTTCGGGTGAGGCAGCAGTGCCCTAACAAGAATAACTGCTCAAACCTGAGGAGCAGCTATTCTTCGAACTTGAGAATCATGAGGAACAGAAGTCCTTAAAAGACAGGTGACACAAAATGGCTGATTTTAGGGTTGTTAGGGTTAGAATTAGTTTGGTCTGAACTCTATACAAAATCTTCTTATTTTGTGAAAATAAATAATTTAAGGTCAAATTTTCTCCTGGGCTGGCGGGCCACTTTTGGCCCACGGGCCACCAATTGCTGACCACTGGTTTAGATTAATGTGCAGGGGAATGTATTCTGTCCATGAGTATACTTTTGAACATAGCTGTACAAGGATACGCGCGTGTGTGCGTGTTGTCTGTCTGTGCGCGCGCTCTCTCTCTCTCGCATCAGCAGCATCACTGACTATCGTCGCTCCTTCTCTTCTCCAGCACGGAGGCGTGGGTCGTGGGAGGAGGCGTCTGTCAAACCCGTGGAGCGTCTGTCCTTCTGTCTGTGTGTCCGTGCGTTTGTTCAGAAGAAGACACACACACACAAACAATAGTAGTTTGGAGACAATAAACCGGTTTAGCAGCTCTTGTGACTGACTCTAATCCGCGCTGTCATCCCGGAACACTCGCACAGTCTCGCCTCATTAAAGGAAGTTGGAGCAAACAGGTGCGTGGACCGCGAATCTCTCTGATTTATTTCTTATTCATTTTCCTTCAATGTCTATATGTGTACATTCACAGCAGAGATTTTATGTCATGTTCCTTCTCGCACTGGAAGGCAGTGCCGCCTTTTATTTCATTTTTTTTTAAAATTAGTATTATTTTTAAATGTAACCTAATAGTAAAAACCCATTCATCCCATTCATGCATTCATTCCCAGCTGTGAGCTGTAATTCCTACAGGTGGATTTAATCTGTATAGGATCAGCAGCTCACATGTTTCAAGAGACGGTGATAGTGGTTTCACGAATGTGTCAAGGAGAGAAGTAGGGCGGCGGCGTCGTTTAGTGTTTGTGTGTGTGTGTGTGTGTAAGTCGTTTTAATACCGAGTCTCCTCTTTGTTCCATCCTCACAGCTGCGTGTGTGTGTGAGCGAAAGTGAGGGAGCAGCAGCCATGGACATGGTAAAGAAGGGTTTAACCAAAGCCAAAGGTGGAGTCGTGGCAGCGGCGGAGAAAACCAGGCAGGGAGTGACCGGAGCAGCCGAGATGACGAAAGATGGGGTCATGTTAGTCGGTTAGTCGGTGCTGCTTCTGCTGCATGGCAAATCATTCGATGCATAGTTTTTGTCAGGGAAAAAAAAAAGTTTAATAATTATAATGGACTAATCAAGCCTCATCTGCACCCCCCTTTCAGGCAACAAAACAATAGATGGTGTCTCAACAGGTAAGAGCATACTTTTCTATTTCATATTTTTCTTCATTTCAAGTCAAATTGTATTTGTACACCACCAAATCTCAACATACTAGACCTTATACATCAAGGCATTTTCCACACTGGGCAACACCTGGAGAGAAAAAATAATGAATGACGAGAGGTGGAGGACTTAAAAAAAAGGGGGAGGAGAAAAGAAAAGTGATTGAGGTAGAGATAGAAGAGAGCAGGAGCGGATTTAAATTGCATAATATTATTTTTTGAAAGCCATTTCTAGGTAAAAGAACCACAATTTAAGTGAATGCATGTCATTAAAAACATATACACGTAGATCTTAAAGGTTCTGTGTATAAGATTCAGTCAGTTAGAAGTTTGATTTTAGTCAGACTAAGGCAATCCTAATGTTTTCCTAATGTCATGTAAAAACATGATAGTCTGACTACAATCGGGCTAACATACCTGGATAATCTGATTCATAGTCCGATTACTCCTGTTTAGTCAGACTGGAGTCGGACTTGGTGTTCTGTGCATGAACTAAAACTTCCTCCCCGGTCTTTGACCCAGATAAGGTAGAGGAGACCACGTATAGAGTGCAGTACTGTTGCCGGGAAGGAACAAACAACGCAATGGCGTTGATGAGATTTATGCTTTAGAGCCACAGCACGATCCATCTCGTCGTTTCGCCGTTTGTTTTTCTGTGATGATAAGGTCAACAGGAAACTGATTTAATGCACACTAGCTTGTAGCGAGATACAGCGCCACCTACGGAGGCGTAGTCAGACGTACGTCACCAGAAATTGTCTACGGCCTTAGTTTGACTAATTGTAACAAATGACATCACCACAATGGCCTTCGCGTATAGCATGCTTTTCCTTCTTTAATAGCACTGTAGACTGTAAAAACATGATGGATCAAGATGGTGGCCTCCTTAAAACAAGGCCCTTGCCTAAGGTCCATAATGAAGCCTTACTTTAAGGCTGTGAAAATAAAATACTTTTTATTTTAAAGCATTTATACACGTATACAATAATACTCATTTAGCATATCGAATTTAGGCAAATAAACCCATATGTGTTGCACTCTGGACCTAATGTCAAAAATATTGTTATTTAGTCTGAAAAAATGGTCTCTGCTTGTGTTTTTAGTTACGACTTGTATACAGACACAAAAGCAAAACGCGTATAATGTCACTGGGTTCTCTGGAAGTTAGAAACTGAGAAGCGAGGTAACTCTGCAGGTGAGAATCCGTGTCATATTTCACCACCCCGCTCTGCCTTACTCCCCGTGGGCCTCGCCATTCTTCACACACAACAAGCAGGGAGAGGCCAATGGAGAAAATGGTATCCAGGGAAAATGGTCTGTGGTATCCTATTCATCACAGTCAGGGATTATGTGAGAAACACAACGGCGGAGCGTCTGATTAAGTCCTCAAAATAGGGGAGAACGGACGAGGGAATTTTCATGTCAAAGGTCTGTTACACCAATGATGTAGGACATTTAAAATCAGAGATGTTCCATAGCAAGGAGCAGCTACATTGGCTTGTTGAGCCCCTAATGATATATATCACCCGTAGTCCTGCCTCCTGTATCTATTTAGTAAATCATGAGGAAAAACTACAAAGAAACTACCAAAACTAAGCATTAGATTAGGCTAGATTTTAGGCACTGAGTGATGATGATAATAATAATAATAATAATAATAATAATAATAGTAAACACCTACATGTACAGTAAAATGCTGGGAATTATAACAAAGTGTTTGGATAAAACTCATTTAAAACAAATGTGAACCAAATTCATTGTTTAGACAATTGGGGGGTGAAACAGTCAAAGGCTTTGTTCCTGATTACATTTAAGGTGTCAACCCTGTTTCAAACAGGCAAAACGAGAACAAAAAAAACCTCTTTGTCACGATCCCCACTTAAAGAACACAGCTTGTAGTTAATGCAATTTCTGTAACCTGTTGACATCTATCACAGACACTTCACTAAAGGGCAGCGCCACTTAAATTACATTTCCTCCTAATATCGGTGTAAAGTTGCCCTCACAGTCCTCACAGGTGGAATAAACCCTCCTGAATTCCCCCTCCCTTATTCTCCACCTCCTCCTCCTCCTCCCTTTGTTTGTACATGCAGTTGCAGGTAAAACTGTGTCTGGAGTATCTCACATGGGTGGAGCTGTGGTTACCGGGGTTACGGCTGTGGCCCAGAAAACTGTGGAGAGCGCAGGCACCATCGTCACCGGACTGGTCAAGAAGGATCCAGCCAAACCGGTAAGACAGCGACATCTGAATGAAAAGGAAGAAAAAGCATTAAACCATGTATATAGAATATTTGAAAACAAAAAGACAAAATGTTCTTTATATTTTGAGTAGTGTACTTAGGTAACGCAATGCATTTCCAACACTTCAAACCCATATAAAGCTGTCGTTCTATTCGAAATTGATTTTGTTTTAATAACGTCATCTACCTTTTTGGACAATTCTCCAAAGCATGAGGAAGGAAATATTCAGTATTATTACTGTAGTGAGCCACTGTGGTTGTTTTAAATATAGCATTGCGTCTATTTGACTCTAATGGATCACAATTAGTCAGTACCGTTTGCTGCACGTCCTGCAAACGCACAGGGGAAAAAAACAAACCATAATGAGAAGACAACAATTCCCATGATCCCTCACTAGTCTAGTCTGGTCAGGAGGGAGATAAAGAGTCCAACATTTAGAAAAAAAGGTATGATTTTTAACATTACATCACAATAACTATATTTTTTGGCCATTATTTCACAGAATTTCACAATAAAAGTGTCTTGCGTTGACATGGATCAATGTATAGTTCAGAATTTAGACATAATTGACTGACTTCTTCAAAAACATATACTGTAGAAGTAACCTCATTATGACTTAATATTAGAGCATATTAGAGATTGAGACCTCTGCTAAGGAGTATTTGTCTTAATATTTGATTTGATTAATTAACGGTCAGAGTGAACATGACTAGAGTTTAAGTGTAAAGGCCGACATCTAATTCTGGCTCACTATGATCTGTCAGTGACAGCAGGTGTAACGAGATTATCACCCAGTGATCTGAGATTATCAAATTAGATTGAATCAAGTGTTTATAAGTTTATCAATCAAGTGTTTATAAGTTTAAAAGTCAAATGTGACGCTGCCTCGTCAAACTACCAAACGTGATATATTGTAGGTCTCGTCGGGACTGTCACACTGGCAACACTGACCCCTTACATATTCATGCACTGTTGCCATGGTAACACACTCACCCAGATGCTCACTGCGTATACACTTTGTGCACAAATGCAACCGTTTCATCCACATTTTGCTCCTATTTCGTGATATATTTCTTTCTCTTAAGGGTGAGAGAATTTCACTTCAAACTTAAATGACTCAACATGACGGACACAAACCCATTTGGAAATCGTACTTTAACGCTCTCTGATTGATTTGCTGCCACTGGCTGTCGGCTATTAATCGCCGCGGTGTCACGTCGGCCTCCTGACCTTGAGTTATTTTCATCACTTCTGCTTTGAAATGAAAAAGCCATGATGTAACCTATCGTTGGTGCGACAGCTCGGCCGCTCTTTTGTCTAAATGAGCAGCAGCTGAACGTTTAGCAAATGTCAACATATCTTTCTATTTTACTCTAGATTTTGTAGCCATAGTCCAGATTAGGAAATGTAGGCATCCGTCAATGTGGAGGAATTATATAAAAAAAAAATCAATGCGCACAAGAGGACACAGATGAAACAATGAAATGTGGCGGGGATAAAAAAAAGGGAACAAATTAAACATTCACAATCATCTGCTAAGACAATATAAAGTAAAATAAAAATTACATTGTACCCAAAATGCACCCATAATTCCACTTTTGATTATCACACTAGTGAAACATTCACACATTCTTTTATTATCATATTTGAAGTGTTCAATTTGGATTTAATTTGATTTCCTGTAATAATGAGCCACTCGTCTCGTCACCTTGTTCTGTGATTAGCAGGAAATGAGTCAGTCAAACGTTTCCTTTGGCTCGTCGCCTGTTTGTTTGCGACGCTCTCGCTCTCCTGTTCTGTAATTAGCAGTAAAAACACGGGGGGGAATTAAGGAATCAACAAAATCAGCCCTAACGCACCGATGTGTGATTCTAGACAACAAATCGTCCTGGTCATCCTGGAATTTGAACAGCCTCATTATGAGTAAGACAAACTGGTCGGAAGAGCAGATAAACAGGTGGACAAACGGAGAAAATGATGGTCTGATTAAAAAGGGGGAAATCGACTAATATGCGCACACAAAGTAACAGACTGTCCTCATTTAAAACCATTGTTTCATGCAACTAATAATAATTAAATTGAATTGAAAATTGATGCCAGGCTTAGAGAGTCCATCATAGATTGTTTCCTGTGTCTGACACACACACACACGCACACCCTGGTATAATAAAGGTAGAAAGAAGGACGCTGGGTCGTGATTAATCTCGTCATCAGTGTCAGTGATTCATCCGCTGCTGGTGACTCATATCAGGAGACGAAAGATAGAAAGACAGATGAGAAAGTGACCTCAGCAAACAGGTCTCACTGCCCCAAGTCCTTTCAGCAGCGTGCGATAACAGAGGCTGCTGCGTTTCACGTCCCCCAGGAAGTCACCTGTGCAAAGAAATCGCTCTGAAACAATACAGGCGACCAGCGACTGGATCACACACTTAAAAAGTACATCTTCAACTTTTAAAAATGAGATCTGACCTCAGTAGAAATGGTGTGTATTGACACATGTACGCGACTCTGAGTAAACAGGTCTACAGAGACAGAGAGTGACTGCAACATCTGCTGTGAGGTCACGTGTGCACATCAGTGCACCGTTGCTGCGCTCCCCATTAGGAAAGGTCACATCAGTGGCATCAAAGCATCCTTTGAGCTCAATAGTCAAGTCAACTTTAGTTCTAGAGCACATCTAAAAACGACCAAGTGCTTTACAGAGGTAAACCCGCGGCAACACAATAGGCATAAAACATAAAATCAATAAAAAAAACAACCAGACAAACAAAATGCCCGATCCTTTTTAGTTATCTAAAAGCAGCCTGTTCTTAGACCTCAGAGCTCGGGGATGGGGCGTGAAGAAAAAGAAGGTTCCGAGAGGTAAGACGGTGCCAAACCATTAAAAAAACCCAACAATAACATTTTTAAATCAATCCTAAAACGAATAGGAAGCCAGTAGCGGTAAGAGCAACACAGGTGAGGTGATGTGATGCGCTCTCTTTTCCCTTTTGCCTGGACGAGCTGGAGTCGCTGCACAGATGACCAGTCTAAAACAACATGGAGAGAATTACAATAATCCAGCCGATAAAAGCATAGATTAGAGTCTCTAAGACCTTGTGAGGGAGATGGGTCTTCACCTTGGCGACGAGCCCTAGTTGAAAAAAGAGGGACTGAGATTATATAGGAGCGCCATCACCCTGACGTCACACTCCTTCATTAGCACTTCCAGCCTTTCTCAGCAGCCCACTCGCACCAAAGTGACCGTCAGTTATCATAATGACTGTTGTGAAATGATTGTAATTAGGCTGAGGTAAGAGCGCAGTGAAGTGTGTGTGCATTTGTGTTTGTGTTTCCATCACCGCTTCCAAGTGTGTGTGCGTGTGTGTGTGTGTGTGTTGTGGACACTGGTCACACATAATAAGAATCTGAGCTCACATGTTGAGCTTCACAGTTGACAGAGGTCACCAGTGTGAGGGATTAAAAGACACCCAAGTCTTCCTGATTTCAAATCCTAGGTATGGCTGTGATTCACTGTCTGGCCTTAGACAGGGACATAAAAATTCTCCCATTTACCAAACTCATCATAACATTATTCTAACTCAAACATGACTTTCGACAGGATTTGATGATCAATCATAAATCACAGCTGTATCTAGGCGTCACAGTGGTGAGGAGATGCATCTGGGTTTGTTCTGCTGATTATTTTCTTGAGTAACTGTTTATAAAAGTGTCCTTTTTACTGATGGACAGTCTGAAAACCATGAAATATTCAGTTTGCTGTGTAAGAATAAGAGACATGTAGCTGACTTCGTCCTCTTTTTTTTCCCCCCCAGACTGATGACGCTGCAGCCGCCGCAGTAGAGAGTGTGGCAGAGTCACCAGTGGATACTGAGCCTGCTGACGCTGAAGCTACTGAGGTAAGACAATAAATATGGAGCTGCAATTGATCACTTCACCGACAGACAGACAGAGAGACACATTTGTTTTTCACAGGTTGTAAATGCTATATATGGTCAAATCAGCAATAATAGGTGAAGAATTAAGGGGGAAACAGGAACCTTAATCATTAGATTGTTGAAATAGTTATCTATATTGATGTTTTAATCTGTAATGCACATATAATGGCTAGATTGTCCAAAAATGTAGAGAAACAATATAAGAATTCTGAGATTAAGACAGGATTCTGACCTTAAACTCAGAATTTCTCCTGAATTTTGGTTACCAAAACAATGCTCATGTGTGGCCCTAATCTGATCCAAAGCTAAAAAATATGACAAAAACTGTATCTAAATGATCACATGACAGTGAGTTCCCCTCTTCTTTTTCTCAGGAGGACTCCGACGACTGAGAGCTTGACAATCAAAGATCAACGAAAAACATTCCATGTCGCTCTGCCAAGTCCCGTCGTGCCTCGTTTTGGTCCTTTATGGAGTCTGTGCGTGGTTTGTTCTGTGTGTGTGTGCGTGTGTGTACAGCGGAGTAAATGTGTAACTGTTGTATGGAAAGTGAGATTAAGTGTGTGTGTGTGTCATCTGAGACCAGCTGTCATTTACAGTGACTCCCTCCCACTGAGAAGGCCACCTGGTCACTGCATGCGTGCGTGTACGTGTGTTTTCTGTGTGGTCAGTCGCTGTAACGTGGAAAAACCACCACGAATTACCACTTCAAAACACCTAAGTGTCTCAAAATGGATCAAATATTTCCAGAGATCTGGTTGAGATTAAATCAAAAGGATATTCTCTCTTTTTGTTTGTGAGCTGTCACTGTTTTTGTTTCTTGTTTGTTTTTATTGCGGTGGAACAAATTTTGTGCGTTCATACTCTTTAAGCTATTGCTGCTATAAAAAAAGGAATGAATGAATAAATAAATATATATAGATATCATCATGACTGGACTTTTGAAAAACAAGAGCATGTAAACTATTAAGTGTTGAATAAAAAACTTGAAAAATCGTTGTTTTTCTTGACTTTTTTTGTTTTGACATGTTTGCAATCCGTCCGATATCCAAGGTTATTATAGAAGTAATGAAATAACGGAAACTAGAATTGGAAAAAAACACATTTTCAATAACTGAAATGAAGATAAAAACTAGAGTTTATGAAACAAACAAAATAAACAAACTGAATTGTGTGTTTATAAAACTAAAACTAACCAAAATTGTAGTAAAAAAGTGCTTAGTTTTCGTCTTTGTAAATTAAAATCACACATAATCCTTTTGGATTCATATGAAGTGTATTTACTGTATGTTTTCTCTGGCATCTTTTGCTGAGGTTTTATGACAATACTTATCATGACCTCTTTGAATCTTGCATCTGGCAAAGACTCCATATTACAAAAAACTAACAGTAAAATTAATAAAAAACTACACAAAATGTAAGCATTTACAAAAAATAAAAACTAGCAAACCCGCGCTAAAAACAAATAGAAAAAAAAGTCCAAACTAAATAATATAATTTTTACAAATATTTTTACAAATAGAAAACGAACATTAAAACTGTCTCATTTATTCTTATTTAACCTTTTGACCATTGGTATTTTTTTACATGTCGAGTCCTCAGAAATTAAGTCCCTTATCATGTTTACATTGGTTCTAGTTTTTAATTACGTGTTTTGCCAAAAATTGCATACATGACCGTTCCCATTCATAAGCCATTCTACTTCAATTAAATTCATTTCCAGGTGTCCTTATTTAAAATCTGTCGGTCACAATAACATGACTGTATACACGAAATATAAAAAGCAACAATAAAACATTTTCAGGAGAATGTAGAGAATACAGGCTGTTTGATCATTTGTTTTCAGCGCAGAACAACACATTCTTACACGCCACATCCAAATATCTTCAATCTCTGAATGTAGGGAGCTTTACTAGAGCTTTACCAGTTCTGTTTTTTTAAGAATGAATATGTGTTGACATAAGCCGACAACATGCAGCAACACAGCGATAATCATGTGTTGAGCATGTGCTTATGAACAGGTTGTTGTTTTAAAGATTTCATTATCCTACATGGATGGGCATTTGTAAAATATACTAGGCTATATTTGGTTTTTTTGGTGCATTTTCATTAAAGCAAAATGTCTTTTGACACTGGATTTAACACAATTGATAATCCTGCCTGGAGCCACTGAATCAACCACTGTATTATTATTATTATTATTATTATAGGCTCCAGTGTGTAATAAGACAGAGGAAATTGACACAGATCAAAAAATCATTTGCAAACAACTCCCATTGCATCCCTCCACCTGTGCTGCTCCCTGAAAACAAAAGTTTGGTATTTTTGCTCATTTATTCTCAAGTAATTCAATAACAACATGAAAACTTCTCAGTAACAAGTGTCACATTTCAGTATAAAAGAACTGTGGAGTATAATCCATACCTGTGGAGCAGCTCCAGATAGGAAACAAAGTGGAAGCATACAGGATTGTTGGATATTAGGCCGTGTAAGATGAATAAGGAGAGTGGAGGCTCATCGGCAGAGGAATGCTGCTCTTCCAGGCGGACACGAGGCCCCACAGGCGTTAAATCACGAGTGTGAGCTTGAATTAAAGGTGGTGAGGGACGAGAAATCGTTGACGCTCTACCTGCTGAGAAAAGGAGAAGCTGACGAGACAGAAGAGAATGAAAACACCACATCATCTAAAGCAGGCGGAGGAGATTTTGACTTTTAAATGTGGAGTGGGAGATATTTCAATACTTTGTTCCAACACATCCACACATTTACCAGCACTAGAAACTAAACCATCCAAAGTTTGAGCAGCACCTCCTGTGAGACTAGTCAAACCATTCTTTTTAAAGTCTATTTCCTGTTTGAATCACATGTGTCATGTGAGCATGGTATGACCTCATTATACTCAGGTTGGCCTTAATACAGAACCCAACTGTAGATTAATGTATTATCCTTAATGGAACTAATAATGTATTAAAAAGTGAATTATATCCATAATAACTTTTCATCATAATGAAAATCAGGTGATTAAGAGACAGAGAATGACATCTCTGCTCCTTGTCTGTGCTGTTTACAACAAACTGGGACCCCTTGGCGGAATGATTGCTCCTCCAGCACCAGCAACAACAGCCTGAGCTGCAAAGAAAGCTAAAGACAAGACAGTCAGACATTAAACGCATCAGCAGAGTTTTTTGCAGCTTTAAAAAATGCGGTTGGTCCATTTTTGCTTTAAATTCATCTTTTGAAAAGAAAATCATATGCAGTGTTCCAAGAAGAATAGCCAGGCAAACCCGTGTGTCTTTGTTTTGTCTCCGCCTGAACAGAAATCCCAGTTGTACATAAAGAAATGACTTTTTAAATAAAGATTCGTAAATGACTGTTTCTTCCTCGAGTTTGTCTCCTCACATTGTTATCACGACTAAACATCGGACACCATTAAAGATAAAAAGACATTTATTTTTCCTGTGCAGAAAACTGACTGTGGCAATGGATTCAGATGGAACAAAAAGGGAACTATCTGCAGTCAAATGTCTACACCAGAATACTGACAGCTAGTATTTAACTGTATAAAATGCATGTTAACAAGTTGAGTTTGTCATCATGATCAAACGGGATCTACACAGTTCCTCACATTTGAACCTTGCACACGCAAAGCTGAACACGAGTCTGTATGACAGGGAAGAGAAGACGGAGAAAATCATCCCCCTCTTCACTTTCTCTTCCTCTTCTTTAAGGCCTTCCACTCTCCCTCCTGAGTGGCCAGACTGCCCATGAGTTCCTTCACCTTCCTCTTTCTCTCAGCATCTCTGAAACAAAGGAAGTGGAAAATGGTTAGAGGCCTTTTACCACAAATACTATAATTCACACACATGTGTGAAAACTTTCACGTTTCATCTGTACCTGCTCATGACTTCATTGAGCTTCTCTGTGGCCAGGAAGCGCGAGTCCTTCCTGATCTCCCTCAAAGCTCCTTTGAACTCCTTCTTGTATTTATGTTTCAGTCGCTCCTGCTCTTTCTGCTCTTTGGTGCTGCCACGCTTCTTCCCGTAGTCCAACCTAACAGATATGAAAAAGGCTGGTGAGATATCTTTTAAAAAAAGGAAATATGTATGTTTAATTCTTGCTTCTGGATTTTGACAGTCTTAAAGCACATGACTGCTTACACTTCAACAATCTTGGGAGTGAGCAGCTTCAGAGGGATAGGTTTCTTCTTCTCAAACACTAGTGGATTGTTAGTGACTGAAACACTGCCGATGACCTCCAGGATCGTACTGTGAAGCTCCTGTCACAGCAAACAACAAACATTAATGCAACTGAAAAAAGAAAGACTGGGACAAATGAGTCTGTGATAGTCTGCTACAAACCTGTAAAGGCTCTGGTAACGTTTGAGCTAAAAGATGTTTGAAAAGCAGCGTTCTGATCGGTTGGAAGATGTGTGGAAAGGATGTGAGGTCTTTGTAAAGCAGGCAGCAGCGCTTCACCAAGTCCAGGCAGGTGGACAAACACATCAACCTGTGGAGAGAGAAACAGAAATACAGATTCATTTTATTATTAGATCACCTGGCAAACTAATCACTGCCCATATGTTGGAATACGTTAAATTTCATGTTACAGCAGTGCAAGCAGTGCTTTGGCTCAACCCACCCCGACTATTTCTCTCTCTCCAGCTATGGCTTCTACCAACACACAGGCATTGAGGACAATCACATCTGTACAGCATTAAAAAACATGTTCTCATGAACAGACATGACATTTGTGTGTATTGGCATAGCACGGAAAAATGAGATCTAATCCTCAGCGATGGCCACTGAGAGACCAGATCTCTCAGAGCAGAAGTTAATACATAAACGACACTGATGAAATAACAGTGAGGTACATTGACTACGTCTTTTATCACTATCTTAATATTCAGTCTTTCCCTAATATCAACTCTGCTATATACTATATGGATGTAGAAACACAAACTGCATATAAACATGGACGTAGCAGTTTTAATGGATGCGATGAGCAAACGTTTGATTTGATTTATCTCGTCCGTGCACATTTCTCTGAGCAGTTAACGGTCTCAATCTACTAGTTTCAGGTCTTCTTACATATAACATGATGTAAATTGTGTTCCCATTTAGAAGGAAAATAGACAATAACGCACAGTGCATATGAGCGGACACAATTGGGATTGACAACGAGCACTGGTGGCTGGTTTAAAAAACCAAAATGACGTGAATCATGCAAATCTCTATGCTTCACAATGGAAGTCACTGTGACTGTGAGGATTTCAAATCCAATCCATGTATTCATCTTAACACATTGAGACACACTTCTGCCTTAGAGCATTGTTTGCACTCCATCATCCCCTCTCTCCTCCCTGAGGCCTCGCTGCATCACCCGGGCACTAATTACCACAGCTACCACACATTGTTTACAGCTCTGTGTGTGTCTGTGTGTGTGTGTGTGTGTGTGTGAGTGTGTGTGTGTGTGTGTGTGTGTGTGTGTGTGTGTGTGTGCTGGAGGAAACGCAAATATTAGAAACTGGCTGAGCACCAGGTGCAAGGAACACATGTGTCACTATGTTCCCTTAGAGTGTGGAGGAGACTGGACTAGATCAGGCCACAACATGTAGGGGGGGTTTATTGGCAGAAATGTAATACACTACCACTGTATAAGTGGTAGTATATTACATTTCTGCCAATAAACCCGGTGGTACGATCACTCCAGTACAAAAACAGTTCACTGTATTTCCCTGATGCTCTTGGGAGAGGGGAGAGAAAGAGTCGTCTGTTTGTTACAATCTGGAGTCTCATTAGAGGTCATTAATTCTTACAAACTGGTCCTTTAAGATAATTACCAAAAAGAATATTTGGGGCAACAAGAACCAGTCTGTGTCATGAGTTTAAAGACTGTATAGATAAAGTTGCTTTTAAATGAATGCCATGGATACATTTAAGTTTATAAGTATTAAAATGTGTTGACTACAAATAAAAACGTTTATTCTCACAAACTGTGCACAGCCACGGTTCGGTGCAGCCTGTTTGCAAGCTCTGCTTTGTGCCCACACACCACCTGCTGTGTGAAACCAGGCTGGCCGCTCATCGCAGTCACATGAGGAGAACGTTTACAGCTCGGCTCATAGAGTCTGTACAGGTATTGTAATAAAATGTAAAATGAGGTAAATGTGCATGAGGTTTGCCTCAATAGAAACACAAATAAGTCTTTTTCTTCACGTCTATAAATTAATAATTCCTCTCACTTTGTCTCGTCTCATCGTGAGCTAGAACAAACAAGACGAGACAAAGGCTTTTCTCACACTTCGTGTTCCTCCCTCTCTTCCTACTGTGCCTATACTTGTTTCCAGGCAGGTGGTTCGTCCATTTATTATTATATGTTGTTTTTTTTCCCCACACATACATCCACAGATCTGTCTCTAGAGATCAGATTTAAATACAAATGTGTACACAGATCATGTTTTAATTCTGAAATCATTTTGAAGTGGTAGTCACCTGATAAGAATTCAAACGTGAAAACTGATCTATCAATGTTGTCATCAGCCTGTTTGAACATAAACTTGTTAGTTGCTGAAATGATTACTTTTGTCTGTGATGACTGACAACTGTTTTTTTACATTCAGTTGAAGCTAATGACCTAATGAAACTTGAGCAACTTTTAAACCAGAAAAATCTGGTTTAAAAGGAGAAAGTTTCCACAGAGTGTATTTCACTGCTGAGCTAGACTGAAAAACCTAGCAAAACCTATCCCTTTAGTCAGCAGTAACCATACCACTCTGGAATGATATGAAGATGTGTGTCATGTTTTTGGATTTAATAAGAATTGTTTTATATTATGGTTAATTTAAATTAATTTCTTTATTTAAAAACTGAAGTGTAAAAAAGAAAAAAGAGAGCCAATTTCACACATGAATTCCAGAGAGTGGTGTCCAGAGAATTGGGTCTGGAGATTCTCCACGGTTTCTAGTTTGGATCCGACAAACACAGCAGGACATTTTCTGGGTGAGACACTTTCACAACAGCAGGAAAATCTTCAGAGAATCCAGATGGGAGGATGACGCCTGGCTTACCAGGAGCCAAGACACTTACCCATACTCTCACTTTCCGCTGCTGCGCTCACATGAGCTCACTTAGACCTATCCAGATATTATACTAGGGAGCTGGCAAAACAATATGGAGAATGTCTGGAGCCACTTTTGCAGACATTTGTAAAACTCTGGAGTTCAACTTCCCTATGCATATTTCCCATCCACATTTTTACCTGTGTTGGTCTCTGTCCAGGTCTGTTTTGAGCTCCAGGTGTTGGGTAGCAGACAGTGGCAGTTCCTTCTTGCTCCATTTCTTGCAGGACTCAACATCCGATAACACCAGCAGATCATTGTTCTTCCCAGACGACCTGAAAGGCGGCACCACGGCATAACCTGCAACATGACGTCGATGTCTGTGAGCTTTATTTCACAAATAAATGCAAGCACCAAAACAATAACATGACAGTCTTGAGGAAACATGTGGCTACCTAGAGAGGACTTGTCCTTGACTGCCAGGTGTAGCGTTCCAGCCAGGAAGTTAATGAGCTCAGGTAGGAAGCGCTTTGAAAAAGAGACGTACTCCACTGCCAGACAGCAAAGCACTAAACCAGACGTAACATCCTGCAATGACCTCACTGGACACTGAGGATTCACAATCGGAGGCAAAAGCACACAGAGGTATAATTATGGCAACTGAAATATTACTATTACTATTTATAATATTATTATGAATAAAGCACAGGAAAAATTCCGTCATAAATCACTTAAGTAAATCCATGAAAATTATGTTGTTTTCCGGACAATAAATAAGTGAAACTGTCTGAGGGATGTTTTAGGGGAAAAGCACTGAATAGAATAATGATTACTGAGCGAGATTGTATACCTTGGTAAGAGCCTGGCTAATGTATAGCAGCGCTGGAGTTGTGACAGGGTGCCTGAAGTCAGAGGTAGGAAACAGCAGCGCCGTCACCTTCAAGTAGATCAGCTTGAAACACACAAACATTAAAAAAGACTGTGTTAATCATATTAAGAGAGAGTCTGATTTCAAATTTCCCCCCAGTGGGTGGTGGAGAATCATCTCCCTCATAATCCACACAACTCCATGTGGCACGTCAAAGAATTATGACGAAAAAGGTTTCAAAACTGAAACGTATAAACTTGATGAAGGGATTTTTATTGTGTGGCCAGTGGAGGCCGCTGGACATGTATGCATAAAAAAGAAAATCTCCTTTAACTTTCAAATGCTGACTGACTATTGGAGAGTCTATGGATCATTAAAAACAATGAACAACACAGATCACACCATCTAAACATCAGCAATATTCCATATACCATCAATAATAATAGAAACAAACATCAGACAATCTTTCGCTATTTGTGAATAGATGCAAATTACATAGCTCATTTTTGCAAACCTATTTTAAATCCATGCACATACACACTCTTTATCCATGTTTATAGTCCTCACAGCAACTAATCCATACCATGTCTAGGGCTGGGAAAGCACCACGCCCTTTGACCTCAAGCACTTCCTCCAGGCTGTGACCAGCATCTGCAAGGAAGCTCTGCATGGCCGTACAGGCTGCTTCAGGGAACATCTGACAGAGGGTATACAGCTCTCTACGGAGGAATAATAAAAACAGTATCATAACAGTGAGTATAAGAGTTAAAGAAACATTGAAAAAAAAAATGTAAGTACTAAATATTAATATTCAGATTTGAGGAAAAACATAAATCACTTTCTGGACTCACGGTATGAGTTTATCTATGGTGCTGAGTTCAGGTGGACTCCTAGTGGCCAGTTCTCCAACATACTCCAACAGAAAGCCAAACAGTTTCTACGACAGGCGGACATAAACCGTTTGCATATTAGTTGACCACAAGTGTACCTCATTCATTTACAAATGTAAGGCCCATTTCATATTGTACCTGCAGCTTAAGCTTGTTGCCGACAGCTAAGCTCGGGTGGTTGCACTTCTGAGTCCTGGCCACAATGAGGCGCTGGTTGTCTGGGGTGTGGCCACAGAGCAGATCTTTCAGGTCGCTGTAGCTCTCTGGAGCTGGAGGAACACATACAGTATTATGTACACGGAGAATGATGAGAATAAGTACTGATCTACACAAAGGCTGTAATTGAGAGAAAAAAAATCAATGTTGTCTTTCTTTTTAAATCCACTTCAGTCTATATTTACCAGTGAATGTGTATGGGAGCTCTGCTTTAGCTGCCTCCTGTTGAGCCTTCATCTCCTCTTTGCTCAGGCTCTTCTGCTGTGTGGCATTGTTCTCTTCATCATCCTGTTTTCTCCCGTCATCCTCACTTTCTTGTTCACTTTCTGAGTCCAAGTCAGAGTGGCCATCTTCTCCTTCTCCTTCACTGCTGCCCTCCTCCTCCTCACCCTCTTCCTCCTCATCCACTTCTTCCTCTTCTCCTTCTTCGTTATTTTCTCCATCTTCATCTTGCTCCTCTTCCTCCGATTCATCATCCTCACCACTCTCTCCCTCTTCTCCATCTTCTCCATCTTCACCTCCGCCCTCTTCTGCAATGTTCCATAGACCATCCTAGAGATACAAAATGAAACACGCTTTGGATTAAACTTTCAATCAGCGAACAAAGTGAAGAGTATTAAAGAAGGAAACTAACTCACACACCCATCACACTGTGTTGTCTTATACCTGATAAGCCAGAGTCTTCTTATCATCTTTATCAAGAATGAAACCGTCATTAAGGTCATCTGCAGACATGTGGATCTGTGTCGGTGCACTGCTGCCAGCTTCCTCGCCCATCATCCTCCTCAGACGGTCTGACTGGAAAAGCAAAAGAACAAAAGGACATTACAGCGCACAGAGATAACAAAAAAAAGAAGTTAAATCTGTACAGCTGCACACAGTAAATTTACCTCCAGTTTCTGCAGCTTCTCCCTCTCCTCCCTGGCGAGCTCCTCTGGGGTCTTCATTTTCTCTGAGGGCTGAGCCTTCATCTCAAAGCCGAGTTCCCTGACCCTCATGTCGTACTCTTCCAGCTGGAAGCCACAGAGGAAGAGAGAAAAGAAAAATCAACCTCTCTCACTGGTTTAAAAAAAGACACACATTGTGGACATTCTGCTGACTTATTGGGGTGTTTCTACCTTGGGCTTCTCCTCCTCTTTTTCAGCTTTGGGTGTCTTCTGCACCATCAGCATCTGGATGCTCTTCCAGTCCTGATCCAGCTTTTCAGTCAGCTCCTGTGCCTCCTCTTTCTGCGCCTGCCGCTCCCGCTGAGAAAGAAAACGTAAAAGTTAACCATCTGGAGTCAACACATCTTGCCACAATGTGACTACAACAACTACAAAAACACCAGCCTTTATCACATTTGTTAACTTATACTGACTCATTACAATACAATGACGACATCAGTGTGGATCCAAATACATGTGATAAGGAGTATCCATCTATCGAAGCATGTTACCAACTCACCTTCTCCTGCTTGGACTTCTGGATGAGCTCCTCTATGAGCTCCTGTCTGGATCTGGCTCGCTGGATTCCCTCCTCGTCAGGCTGATCTCCACTTTTCCTTCGAAGGAGGCCCCCTCCTCCTCCAAAGTGGGAGGCAGTCAGCTCAGCTGGGTGAGAAAGAGAAACACCTCTGTCACCATAATGTTTCAGCTCATTTTTAACAATAGTGGTGACAGTATTTCAGTGTCCAAGAGAATAACAAGGGTCAAAGAAAGGCTTACAGGGGACAAATGTAAATATTTGTTGGTAACTCAGTATTGGTACAATTCTGGCCAAAATCGCTGGATCAGATATCAGAAATAGAGAAAAGTTAAATCTAATATTATCTGTAACCCTTAAATATCACTTGAATACTTCATTAAGGAACACAGGTGGTAAACGCATTGACACATCGAGTGTGTGTTAGTTTTTGTTAAGAATTAGTAAAGACCATATTGATTGGTACAATATCACAACATTGCTTATCTACTGATTCTAAATATCAAACAAGTGGTGTTGACCTTCCCTGAATATTAGCACAGATGGTGTTCTTTTTCTTTCACGATAAAACTGTACAATTTCTTTTAACATCATAATGAAGTTGAAGCCAAAATGCTATGCTATGCAAAATGCTATGGCTATTTTTCAGAGAGTTAATAACATGCTCTATACTCACCAGACAAAAGTCCTTTCTCTTCTGACTCATCATCACTATTCACATTATCATTGAATTTCTCCATTTCGGCCAGCGACTGTCCGTAATGAGTCAGCTCCTCCTCCTCATTCAGGTTGTACATGTCCTTCTTGTCATGGGCACGCTGAGAGACGATAATATTACAGGCCGTTAACTGATCATACCCCATTTTAGTTTAGTGGTTACAGATCAGGATAAACAACCACATATCTCAGACACGAACATTGCTTGTGTTAGCGCTCGTTTTCTTAATGTTGACAGGGTGACATTTTCAAAGGGTTTTGTCTCATTATTTTTTTTTTATTTTAGAATTGGTTTATTAATATGGCAGGAAAAGCTGATGCAAAGAAAAAAAATATTAAAACAAGATTAAAACTGATAAACAACATTATTTATTTAAGAAGGCCAGAGCTATAGAATGAAGTCAAAGCCTCAGATAGCACTTACTAATGCTGCTGTCTGGGCTTTATGTCTACTGTGCCAGTAAAAACAAAAGATTTTGACAACATCACTAACCTGTCTCTCTATTGCAAACCTCTGTAGAATTTTGTCTTCTGGTGCCATGTTGGTGTCGTACTCTCCCAAGCGTCTGTCGATGAACTTGCTGGACTTGTTCTTCTGTTTGTATTCTTTCAAGAGGGTTTCTTTTCTCTACAAATCAAAGAGCAAATAACAATACTTTGTGTGATTCCTGTGCACCCGCTCGCAAACATTATCCTTAGGTGTAACAAGAGAAAAGTTAGGGTGCCTGCACAGATCACAAATGTATACAGTACATACAGTGAATACATAATCATAAATCATTAAGTCATAAAAGAAAACAATATTCATATGTGCTTATTTAACTTGTGCCTTGTACTTTTTGGTCATGTTCTCTTTTGGTCAAAGTTCTCTGTCCCTTCTGCAGACATTCTCTCTCACAGCATGATGCTGTGAACACTGGACTTCTCAGCACAGATAGTGTTAAATTAGTCGTGAGCTGTGACACAATGCTGCCAGATATAGTGCTACAGAGAAGAGAATTTATTTTTTATTTTTTGCAAGCTGTAAAATATTTTGTAATCTATTTACAATATTAATAGAAAAGGAGACGTTCCTCTTCTATATTCTGCAATACTGACTGAAATTATTCAAATTCAAAAGAAAACATCCTCAGAATCCCTTCTCTTCACTGTATGAGTTAGAAGAAAGAGAAACGTGTCAGTCTCAAAGTCTGTGGCTATGGAGTATTTCACCAAGACTTTTAGAGGTAAAACCGGGTCTCTTCTACCTGTGACAGGGAAGAGCTCATGAGGATTTCTACATCACCTAAACCTTCAAGATTACTGGTCAGCTCTTACAGGTAGTTCAAGCTCATCACAAGATGAATATTGTATAAGAAATAAAAGCATGAGCTTTAAAAAAATCATTTGACGACTTTTAAGTTCATTAGAATGAACTCAACATATTTCAACGATATAAGAAATGGCAGCTCACAGAAATGTTCTTGTTGTGTGATTGCTTGCAGAGGAAAAATGGTATGGCAGGGGTGAGGTGTCAGGGCATGAGGTTTTCTCTTACCTTATTAATGGCCTTGGATCGAGACACACCAGGCAGACCCACATCGTGCTTGGATTTCCTCCCCAGAACTTCAAACTTCTTCCTGTTAATTTTCACCTCAAACGGGTTGTTTTTGATCTCAGTAGAGGTCTTGGTCTTACGGACCTTATCGGCAAGGCTCCTCTTCTTCTGTGGCTTCCCCATCTGTGGCAAAGTGGTAGACTATTAAGCCAACAACACTGATATTCTACAGTCATCTATAATCACGTAACCCATTGCTGCCCATTCAACTTGAAACGCATTGCACAGGATCTGAAGTTGTTCAACACACAACAAATCTCTGGAAACTTGTTCTTGTTCTTAGCATTTTATTATTGCAACAGGTCTCTCTTGAAAATGAGACCTTGTGTGTCTCAATCAGACTCCCTGCATAAATATCGATTATCTTGTTGTTCGATGACTTTCCCCTCTGACAGGACAACTCCTTTGATAACTTAAAGGATTTTTGATCTATCATGTTTTAAGCAGTGTATAATTCATTCTCATCAACATGGATCAGTGATGGACAATCCTTCATTCTTAAAGACTGGTTATGCCTCAAAGACTGGGACTTGCACGCCTACTGTTCTACTTCCATCTGTTTTTCAACATTGCTGCAGACAGGTACACTGACAGTACGCTGACAGTATACACTTTTATTGTACAGTTCATTCACTTATTTGTGTACTTATTTTAACTATTTATAGTGTACTTGTTCCCAAGATATTGTTCCCTTTTTAGAGAGTTACCACACGAAATGTCGTTATGTGTATACAATACATAATAGCAATAAAGAATTCTTGAAACCCACTGGTGTATAACAAATCAAATTATAACAGTCTAGTTGAAGGATCATCTACAGACTGAATTGTATCCATTTGCCTATCCATCTATCTAGTTTTGCTAAGAACTTAAAATAATTATCTACAAACTCGCATTTTGGAGAATATATAAATGCAACGAATTCTCTATATTACCTCGGTTGCACCTGCTTTAATGCATTTATCAACACATTGATCATCAGTTATTACAAATACACACAGCCAAGCCAAGGCAACCAGCGAGCTAGCTAATTTTAGGCTAAGTACCTTCAGTACAGCGACATTTTGTAAACAAACTAACATTATGAACCAGTCCGTGTTTACCTTTGAGTCGTGCTGGCGAGTCGACTTAAAAAGTCCAGGCGGAAGAAAACATGAGACACTCAGTCTCTGCCACAATCAATTTACCGTAAAATAATTAAGTTTTTACAGTAACAGTTTCCACGTTGGTTCACTGACGGTGACCAACAGCGTGCACTGCCGCGGGTCAAAGTTCAAAACAGAGACGTAGACATCACCAGCTTCCGGTGATTAGATGCCTACAGCGCCTCTAGATGGCCATTTCTGAGTACAGCGATAGAGTACACTGAAAATATGTTGCTTTTTTTTTAGCAGCCACAACAACAACACACGAAGGAGTCTTCCTTAATTTATACAATAAGTTTCACAGATACTAAAAAAACTCTGTTAACCATGACTGAGGCTGTAAATATGTGATTGTTTGACCCAGAATCCAGAGAAAGTATACAATTACTAGATCAGTTCTGGCAGCAGGACTGAGGGGGATTTTAAAAAAAAACTTTATAATTTCCCTGTTGTTTCCTTTCAGTAAGTGGATTCTTTATTGTGAAAGAAAATAAATTAGTGCCTGAAGTGTTTTGCATCCACACAAATAAAAATGCCTGTTTTCCAATTCTGTATTCCAAAACAGTCACATGTATCTCAGCAGTTACGATAATCTGTGTGTGTGTGTGAAAAAAAAAAGTGTGACTGCTTTTCCCAGTGCCATCAAATACCTGTAAAAATCTAACACTACCATCCTCCTGTGTCAAATAACTATGAAGTAAAACATTACTCTTATAACAGATACAGATACTACAACATAACATACATTTTTCTAAACATAAAACACTAAACTATGAGTAAAGGTGTGGCATTTATACACAAAATATACATGCGTGTATAAATATGGTCACCATCTGATGTATGTATGAATGCTAGGAGACAAAAGTGACTTTAAAGATAGTGTTTTTATTCATGGTTATAAAAGAGGCAGAACCATGAGAAAAGAGAGGTGGAAGTTTTAGGTATGTAAACAGAATAATGCCGTGATTTTAAGTGGATGCAGCCGAGACAGAGAAAACAAATCAGAATATCGAAAAGAAAAATAATGTATGGTTGACTCAAATAAAAAAAAAAACAGATCACCAAAAGCTAAAATACAAATGTAAATTAAAAGGATAGTTAGCCATGTAAAGGACAGTATACACTCTATACATGCAGTCCTTAAGGAGTTAGATAATCAGCTTGCATGTAGCACTGTAGGTAAAAAAAACACCTGCAGCGAACAAAGGCCGACTTTATTGAACGTCTCACACAAGGTGACGCTTCCTGTCAATTTTGCCTTTTTGTTCATCGTGAATTAGACAAAACCATTCACAACAACAGCATGGAGAAAAGTTAGGAAGCAATGCACGGGTGGGTGGCCTTGGTATTAATGCCCTTTAACATCAAGCGCTGCAACACCAACAATTGATTACACACAAGGAAAATAAACATGTAATGTCTTCTCCAGTGTACAACGTGTCTTTACTGGAACTGGAAACACACAGGTGTTCAGCGACACAAGTCTGTGCACTCAGCGCGACACAGAAAAGTTCAGTTCTGAAAGATGATTAATCATGCAGCTTTGCAACAGTGACGTTGTTGTTGTTGTTGTTAAGTCCTCGTCTGTATCTACTTGCACTATGACGATCTAAACAACAGTGGTTAACGAACGGGAAGGTTCACAGTGCTCTCTCACAGCAAGACGTTATGCTCCATCTACTTTGTGAGGGGGAGGAAGAGTGAGAGACTTAAAAAATAAAATCAACAAAATGACAAATGTATTCTCACACAATACACAGCATATTTGCCTTTTTAGGACTTTCACAGAGACACGGGAGAAATCAAAGGGTACATTCAAAACAAAGTCAAAACTAATAATTACAATAAATGAAAAGATAAGATGAAAATCAGGTTGTTTTTTTTATACATTCCTTCATAGCAATTACATTATCTACCTCAGCGAGTACTGTGCTTTACACCTGTACTCCCATTTTGCTGAGTCATGCCCAGTATCCCCATGTTTCGTAAAAATGTACAGCAAGTGTGATTTAAATGAATCTGATTTGTTTTTTTACATTAAAAACCTGAAGCACTTAACAGCACGCCTGTTAAGTTAAGGGTGTGCCAACTGATTAAAGGTGAAAGACTTTTTTAGAGTTTTTAAAATGTAAACAAACTGCGGATGAGATTAAGTTTGAATACAGATGATCTGGTCAAAAGACTGGATTAGAGACAGGATAATATGGACTCTGTGCGACTCCACAAGTACAAAAATCTACGGCGAGTATCTGTACTGTATTGCTCATTGGCCTGCTAATGTGACATGGTGTGGTTTGCTCTGCTTCACAGGTAAAAGTAAACACAATGGAATTGGTAGTCCTGTCAGAATTGACAAAAGCTTATCTGTCAGAGTTCATGGTTTTTAAAAGACACTTTGACATTTTCATACAATTCCAATACATTCTAGTGGTTACATCAGTTTAGTAATACTCTGTTAAAAAAAAAAAAAAGAGGGTGATTAAGTCCTTAATCCTCACATTAAGCCAGTGGGCCTGTGGTAATAGACATGCATGAAAGGCCAGGCAGAAGACAGACTGCATCACTCACTCACAACTAAAAGCCTCTACTAATAAAAAAAAACCTTTTATGCAATAATTGTTGCACTGTATACACAATTGGCACACACTAAGGAGGAAAAATAGGTTAATAAGCCAACGACAAATGATATCAAAAAGAGAAAAAAGCGCAACTGTGTGACTGTGGCTTGCTCGAAGGGTGCAATGATAGCAGACAAGAAGCAAAATGAAACGAGGCGGACGCCAGCCTTGAGGACCAATCCAAAATTCTCCAACCTAGGACTCTGTCTTTTTTTTGTTTTTCTTTAGGAAGGAAGGGGTGCGGAACTTCTTTTTCTTCTTGGAGGGCGATTTGCCCGGGGACTCGTCACCGTCCTGGTCACCAGCGTCGGCCGCTTCCTCCCCCTCGACTACATCTGCGGTGGCAGGGGCAGAGGTGGAGTCTTCGACAGGAAGTGCTGGGGCTTCGAAGGGGTCGTCGGGTGTTAAATCTGGAAGGGTCTGTCTCAGGGTGGCAGCATCGCTCTCATCCTTATAGCTCTGTTCAGGGAAGGACTCTGGTGGGAAGGGGGAAATGAGGATAGTTATTGATCAGAGGGGGAGAAAGTGAAGGATCTGCACTGCTGAGCGTTCACATCCGCCAATACAGACTGATGACTGGATAAACTGTGAAAATCCACATGATTCTCTACTTTAAAGCCTCCATTTTTCCACGAACTGGTAGCATCTATGAGAATGGTGTAAACAAACCACTTCAAAGACAGATTCAGTCTTAAAAGCCAATAGAGCATTTGACATGATCTGAGATCATACGTTTCCCAAACCAGCAGGTGTAATTATTTCTATTGCAGTGCACAACACTAACGACTGACTTACTTCATCAGCTTTGCCTCTTACCTTTGAGACAGAAAACGAGCAACATATAATGAAAATCTGATCTTGACAATCAGGATTCATTCTTCCACCACTGACTTTTTTTCCTTTTACCTTCATTTAAACAGGGAAATCTTAATGAGTGCAGTTCCCTGGTTCATTTGCACCCTGTGTACAAACAAACAAACAACAAAAAAAAGTCTACAAGAGAACACAATATACTGCAATGTTTTCAGGGATTCTGATTAAATGAGAAAAGCCACACATGTGAGGTTGCATAACATGTCCAGGGAGGGAATAATGAGTAAAGTCAAGCTTTAGTTTAAATATGTACTGTTAAGAGATTTAAAACAAGACAAATCAGTACCACATACGATACCATATCCAAGCATAAGAAATTTGAAGGTGGTTTTTAACTTTTATGTATTGCTCTTTTTTTAACTGGCATAGAACAATTAAAACGTAGTTGCAGCCTTTGCAGTTTGTTAATTGCATAGTTTCAAATGGTGACTTATTCTTTAGACAGACTCTCAGCAGAAACAGCAGGTTAGAGAAGCAACAGGAGCTTGTGCCGATCCAGACTCTGAGGTCCACTTCAGCAGACCTTCAGGGATCAGTGGCCCAACACAGCATTTTTAAACCACTACTGCAGCCTCACACTGAACATAAAAAAAAGCCTAAAGCTCTGTTCCAAGTGTTATTCTGCTCACATGCTCCAGAAACCCAAGAACACCACACAGCAGCAGCAGCAGTCTTCATTTTACATCTCATATCTGCGATAACAGAAATGAGCCCCGACAATGTACCACAGACAAAATAATAAGAGAATAAACACCACACAAGCCAAGCTTTAGGCTTCATCCCCTATGAAGCTAAACCACCAGTGAGTCCCAGCAAAGCCAGTCAGAAGCCACACTAAAATAAAAGTATCAATGTACCTGGTGAAACTCTCGTCTGAAAGACAAACAACATTCAAAAATGTTTTCAGAACATTACCTGATTTCTTTTTTTCCATGAGTGAAAAACATCAACAGTCATATAACATTGAAAGAATGAACATATATGTGAGGTTGGTTACTTCGACTGTGAGTCGTTGGCAGGAAGAAAAGAGAGGTTAGGAAACATAAAAGGTCTGGCAGGTCATGGGGTTTATTTCAGAAACATCCTCCATTTTTCATCCGTACCATTTTGGTAAATGTGACGCACGGGACTTATATCACATCTCAGAAAAAGGCTGTGAGGAGAAATGTGCCAGTATAGCAGCTTGTTTTTGCAATTATTTGCCAAGTTGCCATGGTTACTTTATTTTATTTTAGTAGAAATGGTGACACGTGACTAACAGAGGAGATGTGTAGTGGAGGAGCTCTGAAAGAAGCCCCGTCAACACAGACCGATTGAGAAAAGCTAAAAAAGTTAAAAACAGTTCAACAATCCCCAGCAAATGGATTAGTTTGGACGAAATAACAGCTCGGCTACTGAGGTCATGCAACGGAAAAAAAAGAGGGTATATGTTCAAACACAGACGTGGAGGAGGGTGACGGGCAACTGGGAGGTGGTGGCGAGGAGGTGGAACTGTACGTACTTACTATGGCAACAGGTACTCTTTTGTATTTCCATCTCCTGATTGTAATCGCAGCCACAAAGAAGAAAAAAAGCACAAGTAGAAACAAATGTCTATGCAGATCAAACCACAGGCACTGAGTTCAAATAAAAAAAAAAGAAAAAAGAAACAAATATGGAAGAGAAAAAAAAAACCACCAGAAAAAAAGAATGGTTGGGTACCATTCTTAGTAGACCCCCCCAAAAAAAGATGTGGCAAATGTGAGGGAATGGGTAAAGGAGATACTGTACACTTAGAGACATGTTATATAAGAACATCTTGCATATTAGATTACACCTGCGATCAAAACTACTGATCCTCTCGCTCCCTCCCTCCCTCCCTCATGCTGATGATACCATCACTGTCTGCACTCTCGTTTAAGAAAATCTTAATTATGCCAATTACACTTTCCTGGATGTTTTTTTTTTTTTTAGGTTCAATCCAAGTATCATCATTGGTGATATTGCTGGTACATAGGTGTAATCCAATAGTAATAAAGACCAAGAGGGATTGAATAAAAAAAAAAAAGAAAGCAAAAATAGACGGAAATGTCTGCACTGGGGTCGACTAAAGTAGATAAACGGACACATTTTTCTATGACACTGAAACATGTCCTGAAAATAAGTCCAGAGAGTAGTTTTGTTTGGATTATCTGCCCCGACAGTTGTCCATCTCTTTCCTAAAAACCTCTTGGCCTCTTATTACAGAAGACACATCACAGCCACTGTAGTAGTATTATTTAAGACCACAAAAAAACAACAGACCCCAAGACAGACAGGCAGATGTTGAGGCAGGAGTTTATGCATTTTCCTGCGTAGATCCTAGAAAAAAACCAAACTACCAGCCATGCAGAACCAGATAGAACTGGACCGGGCCAGTTTAACCGATTGTATCAGGCCAACCTACCTTCTTCCTCTGCTCTGACTGGGGTGCTGGGTGGTGTAGAGGTGACTTTCTGGCCTTTTGGCTCCTCCTCAGGTTCTACTAGTTGATCTGGGTCTGAAAGGAAATCAATATAAATACAGTTCAGAATCTCTTTACCTCAACTAAATAGGTGAGATTAAAAAAATAATAATAAGAATAATAAAATGGATCAAGAAGTGAATGAATCTGGATCATCTGGAATATAGCCATCTTTTCTCCCTACAAATGAATTGTTTTTTTTATTAATACTGAATGATTCAATGATTCATTGATTGTCATATTTTAACTCAGAGATCACTGCAAAAAAGTCCCATTAAAAGCAACCTTATAATATCCCAAACAAACCAAAATTACCTTTAATATTAATGAAAATCAGTGAGAGGCACAAGACGGACAGTGTACACCACGTTTTTTTTTAAAGGACAGGTTAGGAGGAAGAGAAGGATGACACCATTTTTCATATCCAGACATGGGATGCTCTGATTGGATGATTGAGCTCAGACTTAAGTTTCAAATGTTAGCACAACACTCCACTGCAAAAGTGATTTCATTTGACATGACAACTGAGTGTCCTGGAAGAGAGGGGGGTGGGTTTCAAATCTCAAAGTGAGCTCCACCGCTTATCCTCTCTTCTCAGCTACTCGTCCAATCAAACTGCAGAAAGGTATCAGATCTGCCAGAGCTCTGATACCTTTGGACAAAACATCAAAGAGAGGGAATGGGAGGGAGGGGATAATCAAGCAGAGGCTTTAGAGACTGAAGGGTGCTTGCACATCATAAAAAAACTGCAGCAGACTCCAAAACCCCCAAGAAAAAGGAAAAAGGACACAGCACGCAGGGATGCCCAGACTCCTAGTGTAGCGGTATGTTGACATGGACCAGGGCTGAGCTGAGCAGGGAGAAGGGGAAGCGGAAGGCCAAAGTTAAGCCATGACTCCACTTCATCTGCTGTACCTTTGGCTGCCTCTACCACTGACGTGTCCTTGCTGAGGGCTCGCAGCACGGCACAGTGGAACTCCTTATGCGGAGAATCTGGAGCCAAAAAAACTTCATCTGTGGTGGAAAAAACGTCATCAGCTAGTGTCCCTGCAGAGCCGGCGACATCCTGAGCCAGCTCTGTCCTGCTGGAGACGCCCGTTGACAAAGAACTCTGCTCAGAGGCCGGCGTCGGCAGGAGTTTCTGTGAGCTGGGCGAGTCGGCTGCAGACCGCAGAGGTGTGGAGCCCGAGGACTGACCTCTCTGCAGTGTAACCGCTTCAGGACAGGTCACGCTGGAGGTGGATCCCTCCCTACTAGCATCTTGTCCCTGCACTGTGAATCCATGAGTATGTGTGCGTGTGTGGAGAGATAATAACATCACAGTGTAGCCATGTTCAAGTTTTAGATCATTCTCAAGGATTTTCTTCCCCCTCTTTAATCCACGTTTTATTTTGATTAGATTTTTATTAAAAATACCTGTTCTATATTAAGGTAGTTTAAAACAAAACATAAAATGACCCCTATAGCTCCAGTATGATTGTTAAGTAAACACGTATTAAGACACTCATGATCTCAATTTTCTTCTCATGGGACAAAACAGATGGAAGAAACCACTGACATGAACTCACAACAGTGTGAAGAAATACAGAGGAATTTCACCACAACTCAATCCATGACCATGGGTTTAAGTATCTGCAAGTATCATGTTGATGGTAAAAAAATAGCTTACAACTGTGTTTTTATGTTTCATTTATGTGACTATGTGTTGTATTTCATACATAAATATGTCCCAGATGAATACAGTGTCTGGAAGTCTGTGCATTATGTTCCCATCAGTTTGTTTAACCATCTCTGCTCCTCTCATCATCTTTACCTTCAGGCCCTTTCTGTTTCTGCTCCACTTCCCGGCGGTATTCCTCCAGCTCCCGGTCGGTGAGTTTGGTGAAAGGGTTGGGACCCTGCTTGCTGACAATAACCTTGGGCTGGTACTCCTTCTCAATTATGGCCTTGGACGCAGTCACAAGCTCCCCCTTTAGGACAAACAGAAGAAAGTTGGGAGAAGATGAGAAGTCGAAACATCTTGAAATCTAGCTGCAGTATGTTAAATGTCAGGTCAAATGGCAGATAATCTCACATAGGTCTCAAAAGGGCTATCATATATATAAAGATTAGATGCATGAGCAGAAACACAAGCCATAGATGAAAAGTTCAACATAAGCACAAACGTTTCATGAGAAGTCAAAACCATCAAGTCATTTCAAAATGTAAGAAGCACAAATTAAAATGTAGAATAACAGTTTATTTACAAGTACTGCAAATTTAAAAAGCCAACAGTAAAGTTTACCACACAGAAATAAAACAGACAAAATGAACAAAAAAAGAAAAAAAAGAAAAGTGGTTTGTGGCTCAAGATTAAATAGAGCTACCTGACGTGCACTGGATCTCAAACCTGATCTCTTAACTGCACCTCAACTTAAGTTCCAGACAAAAATAAACAGCTGGATATGACTATCTTAAGCCTCACTACATCTGTACAGTCCCCGACATCAAGTGCCCATTTTGAAGCTATGAAATGACTTTAGGGATGATGTAACGTATGAATGAAAAGGATTTGTGACTGGATCATTAAGTACCTTTCTAATTGATTTAGCAGGACTATAGGACCCCTCGGACACATCGAGGCCGTCAATAGTGTCTGTACAGTCAGACAGAGGGGCGTCCTGCAATAGCAAACCCAGTGGAGGTGGGTGGAGGCACAACCCAGCTCTTAAAACACCAGCACAGTCAAAGTTTGCAGTCTGTCAGGCAGGCGCAAGTGTGTGTGTGTGTGTGTGTGTGTGTGCAGACGTTCACATTGTACCACCTCTCACGCATGGACGCACAAAAGGTGGAAAGACATTGTTCTGAGAAAAAAAACTATTAAAATTAGAGTGAATGCAAAAGCACCACAAGAGTAGACTGATTTGTAAAACCCGCTTTTTCAAAAGTAGATACGCTCGTCCTGTGCGAAATCTTGATCAACTATTGCCTTGAGTTACTTTCCACCTCTGTGTACACACACCAACAGACACACACACACCACAAACAGGCACTGGTGATACATGCAGAGAGATTGTTCTGGAATATGATGTGGGGACTGAAAGCAGAGCAGTGTTGGAGGAAACAGCCAGACGCATGCATTGTAAAGCCTCCTATGATCTTACCACTGACACACCAGGGTCAGTTTTAGGTACGGCTAGAACTCACAGTAATGTGCAATATAGTATAATTAATAGCTCTGTTAAAATGTGGATATTTCTTCTGCCTCTAATGCCATTTTTGTCCATTTAGCAGAAGGTGAGCAGAGATATCCAGCGAAGGATAAATAAACCATGCAAACTGAACTCAAAAGAGACATTTTAAATAAGGCTTAACACCTGAATGTCTAAGAGAGGACAAAGAGCCCATGCACAGACAAAAAGACATCATTCTTCACCGTTATGGGTGTTTTGTTGGACATTTTATAAGAGAAAAAAATGCCTACAAATGCTGAGACAGGTAACCATGATTCTGAACTACTGAACAGAAGGAGGGGTAAAAAAAATCAAACAAACAAAAAAACCACAATCATGTATGAAAATGGAGACAACCCGAGGCTGGAGCTGGCAGGTCAGGAGAGCAGAGTGAGGTTACCTCGCCTACATGCTACTCACCTGCCAGATTGAAAGTCTCTGTGGTTAGAAAATAATGTCACAGTTACAAAGTCACCCCATGTTCTGGGAAACGACATGGAGGACACGTGGTGAAGTTTCTCCTTCAAAACTGGTGCCTCAAAGGATTCCATAATAATCACAATTTAGAGCAAAATGTCTTTCATCACAGCTCAGTGTTGAGGAAAACTTCACACGAAAAATATTCACACAGTTCAGGGTTTTGGTTTAAGGGGGCGTCTCCAGGCCTGGACAGAATAGTTACACAGTTTTGTTTGAGCCTCACAGAAGCGATTTCAATTATTAATCTGTGTATGACACATATTCAACTCCAGGTCAGGACCACTGTAGAGGTGAAGTGTGTATGTGTTAAGATGAGAGACTGACCTGAACAAAGCTGCGTTCCACAACAGTGCCAGCACACAGAACCTGAGACTGGGGCCCTGCTGTCTTTATGTCCTGTAGGTTCTGCTCCCGAATCTAAAAGCAACAACATTTCATGTCACAAAGAGACGATAACGACAGCACCACCTTGTCTATGGGTTATAAGAAACGAGTAATACCTTATTCCGCATTTCCAGGACTTCCTTTGGGTTGGTGTTCAATGGGATGAACTGATTGGCTACGGCAGCCTGACGGAGGCCATCTTCCTTTGTCCACTGTAAATACCACATGACGTGTTAAAACCATCTGCAACCAGATGCGTTGACTGACATGTAAACCCAAGCAAACAAAGACATAAATACTATGCAGGCTTCACAATACAAACACATGCTGAACTGAAACGGACAAAATTGGATGACAGTAAAAACGTCTGAATGGAAAAAATGAGAACCAATGATGATGAGGAACACTGAGGGAAATACGTTTAATTTTAGCACCCATAGTAGACAACATCCTCTCTTAAGCTATTTCCTAAGCACATAATATTGGATTATTGTCTGCGTCATTACATAATCTAATAGTAGAGTGAAGCATGTATTGTTAGGGCACTAGTACTGAATGGAACAGAACTATAGGATATAAAGTGAGAGCATTAGGTGTGATCATAACACAATATTTACATGTGTGGAGTCACATTCTCATAAAAATAAAGAAATGCATCAAGAACACTTAAAGCAGGAGATAATGCCTGTGTTAATGTGCATTGCAAACAAGTTTCCATCACTTTTTGAAACACACACAAGCTATTTATTACTTTGTAAACGAGTCAAGGTTAAATCAAGACAAAATTCAGAGCAGAGCCTGCACAAGCAGCGGCAAGTGACATTTCAAAGGTGGTGCAGCATGTTTTATGACAACATCAGACATAAGGGAGTTGATGTTTATAAATTCAAAAAGCAGCTTAACACCAAATCTTAAGTGCCCTCCGCAGTTCTGTTGTGCTGTTATTCTCATGTCTCTTGAGCACAGCATTTTCTTCCACAATTTTGTGAATGAAAATTAATGAGAACGGAAAGTTTATACACAGAAAAGGCTATTTCAGGGTTAGATTAGTAATAAAAATGTACTATAAATATACAATAAGGTATCAAATGTGGCTTATTATGTTAAACATCCTTCAGATAAATACAGGCCCCTTTGGTGATGTTAGAACGACCTGACAAAAGCCTTTTGTCATCATCATTGATAAGCTATAAGAATTTTAAAAAGGACAAGCACACCGGAGATGAACTGAAAACTGAGAAGAAAAATCACAATATGAGGAAAAGGGGGAGAAACAGTACGGGAAGGGAGAGGTGAAGTGGTTAGCGAGAGGAGAGGGAGCAGGGGATGGCCGAGGTGGGGGTGGGTGGATGATTGAGACGATGAGGCTGGCTTACGAAGCGAGAGTGGCAGTGAGGGGTGAGCTGGCATCACCAAAGTCATTTCCCAGGCTGATACACAACAACAAGGACGACAGAGATGAGAGAGAAGACACACCCATGGACACTCGTCCACGCTGAGACAGAGACGTAAAAGCTGCTGTCACAAAGCTACAATCGTATAGGTCAACAGAGTGTCTGTCCCGCAGAGGATGAAACCATTTACTGTCTTGTTGGAAAGAATATCCCATCTACTTTTCATAAACCTGGTAATGCTCAGCATGACTTAGGGAGGGGGGAAAAAAGAAGTCACCCATTTCTTGCACCAGAGTGAATGAGCAGCGCATGACGATAGAAATCAAATTTTTAGCTCCCATGCAACATGTTTTAATCTTCATAAACTCAGCATGTAGTTTGCAGTGGAAAGCATAAGCTCATGACTTCATTCTTGTGTTTACTAAAAGCTTTACTGGTTAGCTGCCAAACCAGAGGCTAGATGAGGAGGGGTTACTGGATGGAAGCAGCTGGGCTGGGTCGGTTGAGTATGAGATGAACATGTAAACACGATATACTCACTGAGATTGAGTCTCACAACACAACATTTCCTACTTTCCCAACAGGAGATAATCAGTATAAAGTCAGGTCATATTCCATAGCTTTAGGTCATTCTTTTTTCTTTTTTTTCTTCAAACAAAATCCACTCATGCAGGCTTTGAAAATTTCAAAACCATTTTCAGAATCAAACTGAAACCAGAAATTAGGGAGAAACTGAAATATAATATAAATAAAATTTTAAAAGCGGGCTGCATAACTCTTTCTGCCAAGGATGTCCTCACTTTGTTGTGTGACCTTTAATACTTTATATATCAAAGTGTATTTAAAGTATCTGGCATTATTCTGGACAGTTACTCAGGAAACAATGCCACCTCCCTCATTTATTAGATGTGAAATGAATTCAGTTTACTCACTTGGAAAAGTTATTGATCGATTTTCTCTTCAAATCTGACTGACTTTTCCCCCTTTCCTTGATCCACTCTCCTGACTCTTTCTGGGAATACTCTTTGCCAACATCAAGATGCAGAGACCAAATTAAGGCGTGTGTATTACTGAGTGAGCAACAATGTGGTGTGTTTGCAGCGACACGTTACGTTGTTCTGTCCACATTCGCCTGCCCACTTACTTGAGGACTCATGCCACACCCCTGCTGCTCGCTCCTCTGGGAAAAACATCAACAGCAACAATGCATTTCACTACTACACATGCAGTGGGGCATGCTGTGGGCAGCTGGCCCGGCATCATGAAGCATTAGGAGACCAGAGGGGTGAAAGAGTAAAGAGGGTCAACAAATACTCACAGCTATGCTACAAGGTAAGCGAAAGAGCAGAGGTTACTGGAAAGGTGGGTTAACAGGACACTTCAAATTTGAGTTTGAGACTAAAACTTGTGAAATGTAATATCTTTAGCTTGTGAGCAGGCCCAAGACAAGGTAGTCTAAAGACAAAGACCGCAGCTTTGTACTCTTAGTTAAACTCCTCATTTTCCCCAGGAGCTCAGAATGCCGTCCACCTACCCGTTTCCACCAACAAGGTAGCTGTAAAATCTATACTATGAACAATAAGGTAGGCACAGACCAAGCAGTTGGTTATACAGCTTGGCACGCAGACACCGGACGAGAGAGACTGCAGCAAGGGTTTGACGTGATCGTGTGTTATGTTCGTCCACACCTTAGGCTTCGACTTGGGGCTGCCGCCCTCGGGCCCATCCTCGCAGGGCTCATCAGACCGGCTGCCGGCATTGAGCCAGCGGGTCTTGTCACGCTGGCCGCGCTGGAAGCTGTGTTTCAGCGGGGAGCGAGCACCTGAGTCGCTGTCCTCCCCATATGAGTAACCACCGTAGGCAGAGGGAGCATTCTCCGCATCACTGTACTTTTTACCTTTGTCTCGCAAGGATGGGCAGCGGTAAGGATAGCCCGTCCTATAGCCCTGGAAGACAAGACAGCAGACGACAAACAACAGGGGTTTAGAAATTGGTTGGTACACAGTGAAGAGGGTCCACTATGTAACATTGAGGAGGGAGTAATATACTGTACAACACATTAGTACGTTTGCCTTCAAAAGAAAATCTTATTGGTTTTCGTAGCCTTAGGATAAGCATTTTTATATGTTGCCCTTCAGGCAAGGGCCTTGCTTTACGAAAGCCGCCCTCTTGAACCACCACTTAAGCAGACTGGCATATTGCATTTTGTGGTGGAAGGTTCACAATGCAAACAAAACTGAATGGCACATATACATACACCAACAAAGGAGAAGGGGGAAACCACAGAGAGTGGTTAAATGGTGAGACGGAAAGAGTTCACATCGTTTCCGGTAAACGGAGGGGTGATGAGAGGATTCCTCCTTTTGTTGCCATGAGATGTCACCAATTCTTAAAAACAGGGCCTCTTAAGGATCATTTCACCCAAACAAAACATGTCACAATATAAACGTAAGCATTTGAACATATACACTCATTTCTGTTTTTGAAGACTGAATGCTTCTTTGGTTGCCAATCCTACATTCATATGTGCAATAATCACAGTTTTCTTAGTAAATCTTGAGGGTCCAGTAGCCACAGCATGCTAGAGTAAATCCTCACTTCAGTCTGTCGCTACATTCTTCAGTTTTCAAAAGTTTTTCCTCTTTTTTTAGTACCTACCAGGTTATCGAGCATTCTCATGAGAGCTTCAAACTCCTGCTCCCCGATTTGCCACTTGGGGTGTGTAGAGGACCCGTCACCGACTGGTTCAGGGACCTTTGGACGCGACTTGTATTTCTCTGGGTCCAGCAACACCAAATTATCAGGACCTCCAGCGCTGGCCAGTGTTCGCACCTGGGAGCACAGGCGGAGAAAGAAAGCACAGCGAAACCAGAAAACACAGAGAAAATAATGTAGACGTGAGGACATACACAGATATACAGACATCCAACAAAGATGTGGACAAGAGATGGACAATAATGAAATATACCAACAAACATCAGGGACAATATGCCACAAAATTTAAGTACATCCGGATCCACAGTATGGTATACTATCAAACAAAGAGACAAAGTACTAACAAGTACAAAATATATTAAGGCTTAGTCATGCTGAATACAAAAACCGACAATTTAGATTTAAATGAAGACACAAAAACATCAGAGTAGGTTTTTGCTTTGACAAGATTTAGAGCTCAGTGTTTTCCCTACCTGGATCTCACAGGCAGTGACCAAGTTGTGGATGTAAAAGAAAGCTTCCTCCACCGTTTCACCAACGGAAACCAGCCCATGGTTCCTCAGGATGAGCACCTGCAACAGGGGGAATTATTTAACAACTACCAACCACACACAAAACACTTATGTTGGTTTAGTCAACCAAACAAAACTACAGCTTTTTCATGGATTTATTAACTATCTAATTACATTTTCACACATATTCACACATTCACTCAGCTATTACCTTGCTTTTTGGCCCAAGGTTTTTCTGTATAATTAACTGTTCGTCATTATCCACCACGATGCCCTGATAGTCATGGTAGGCCACCTCACCCAAAGACAGTGCCTCAGGTGAAATGGGCAACAGACCGCATTTCATGGCAGACACCTGCAAACAAAGTCCAAAAACATGGGGTCATTAAGTGTTGATGTCTTTGTTTGCATGGATGGATGGCATAGAATTTCCATGTGCACACACTGTCCCTTACCGCAGCACCTGCAGATGTGTGTACATGTACTATACACTTGACATCGGGCCGCGAAGCAAAGATGGCAGAGTGGAGGACGAAGCCGGCCTGGTTGACCCCGAGGTTGGTGCTGCCCCGGTCAACGATCTCACCTTCAAGGTTTACCTTCACCTGGATGACAGAGGGGGGCCGACGACAGAGCATTAGCCAAACAACAACATATAATCACAAAAGAGGTGGACTTATCTGAAGAGAAATCAAGAGAATGCTTTCATTCACAGGAAAACATGAGAAATAGAGAACTGTTCCATTGGAAAACAGCACAGATTCTCACCAGACTGGAGGCAGTGACTTCACTGAAGAGGAGACCAAAAGGGACAAGAAGGAAATGATCTTTGTCTGAATTCAGCCTCACCTACAGACCAGGGGGAAGTCAGGCTTGATTACAATTTATTTATTTGGTTTAACAATAATCACTCAACAGCCAGTGTCATTACTTATATTTCAGAGTTGCAACTAAACACTTTGTGGGAGACATCATCGTTTTGCTTCATCTTTATTTAATAGTTGGACAAAATCAGTTGGCATGGTATACTGTAATTTATAAGAGTCTCACAGTGAGGTGGTTGTAGATGAGCTCGGACCAGCCAAACAAGTCAGCAAGCCGATAAAACGCAGCCAGCTTGCAGCGAAGTAGCTTCTCTCCTTTGTCATAGGAGATCGAGTCGGAGCCCCGCAGATCATTCACGGGAGTCACCATGCCCAAGCCTGAGAGGAAAAGATGAAATTAACAGATGGTGGTCGCATACTGTATATTATCTCGCCACACTATTATACTTAGAATGCTGAGAGAACTGACAAAAATAAACAGCTCTCTGCAGAACCAAACAAGAGTCTCTAATGACAGCAGCAGAAAAAAAAACCCCATCTCACTTAGGAATAAAAACAATTAGATGAAATCAGACAGGACTCTTTGTCCAGAAACTCATGAGTCAGGCGCTGCATTATTCATTGTGAGCATGAACAGAGAAGGCCCGAGGTCAGAAAGTCACACACACATGTATTCTCTTTTGTGCTTACTCATGTTGAGTGCTGCCATGCCTCCTTGTGGTGCAGCGGGATACATGGAAGGCATGCTGGTGGTCATGAAGTCTGCGATCTGCTGCAGGGCCAACAGGCTTGTGGGTGTCTTCCCCTTCTTCAGCTGATCCTGGATCATTGTCTCCAGCTCCTCGCAGAACGCCTGTCAGTTGGAAACACAGACACAAAACATACAAAAAATGTAAGGGGCACATGATTAGTGCCAAAACAGAAAACAGAAAGGAAAACAGTGATACACATAGAAGAAGAAGATTGTTTGACATGTTGGCAGCAGTTGGCAGAAATAGTACATGTACCATTCAGGGCCAATTTTGGGGGGGATTAAACACATCAGTGCTTTTCACACATACAATCGGCCTTCACACAGCACATGTCTCTGTCCTGGGTTATTCTAGGACACTGTTGATGGAGAATAAACTGGAGCCATCATGTGTCACTGACAGGTATGCTGTCTTTACACTGAAAGGAGCCTAATCACATGTGAAAACAATAGGTTTGGCTGTGCACACCAATCAACTGTGTCTAAAAAAATAAATAAAAAATACAAATCTCTCGCAACTTAGTTAAAACGACAGATCAAAGTAGAAAATACAAAATGGTAACAACTGTAGCATAGCTATTTTAAGAGGGTTTCACCCAGGTTCAGAAATCGCAGGTATACCCACAAATCTTTGGGCAAAAAGGGCTATTAACACAAAGAATCAATATAGCCGTTCCACTGACCGGGCTTTGTAGAATCATTGAGACCCTCTTTCTCTGCTCCATCATGTTAAAGTCCTGCCTCAGGTCAGGCGCCATGTTCCTCTCCCTCTGATACTCCGGACTGCTTTCATCCACTCGGTCGAAGTACCGCTCCTTGTGGGGGGCTGTGGTGGGAGGGGGGACCGTCACAACTCCGGCTCCTGAATCGCCGTTCATCCTGGATGGACTCCTGCACGGGAGAAGGGAAAATTAATCTTTTGTCAACTAATGCACATCACTTGCCCAAAAGGTCAACTTTCCACTCCCTAAATCTGTGTGATTGCTCTGCACAAACAGACTTCCCTGATAAAACTAAGCAGGCCTACTACTAACTGCTGGACCATCAGCTCTCAGGTGAATCATATGTTTTGACTTTGAGGCACGCTTCAAATATTTGCCACTTTTTTCTTACACATCTTAACTGTTAAGACTTATCAAAACAAAACATCTGTGGGATGAGGCAATGGTGGTTTCGTCATTGCCTCCACACGTCCCCTCAAATGTCCAACCATCAGAATTAAATTAAACTATTAAATAAACTATTTATGACATGATCATGTGACTGCTCTTCCCAGCACAGAGGTTTGAAATTATCTTCCACAATGTGTTTCCTGTAATCACAACACCACTCAGCTAAACTGTCAGGGCAAATAAAAACGGAATAGTCACTCTTTAACCATTGAGCTTTATAATATTAGAAGCAAGTGTTACCAAGACACTGATTGATTATTCAAGTTACTTTTAGAGGTTTAATGGAATAATAATTTTATAAGTTTGTGGTATATGTAGCAGAGCTTTATATATCACTTGATTGGAACACTGACATGGGACTAAACAGAATCGTGTTAAAACTTATTTCGATTGGTTTAAAATCATTTTTGGACTGGTTAGACAAAAAAAAGACATTTCAATACTTTATTCTGTACAATACAATAATGAGCATTGCGCATCTCTCCTATCTGCTATTTTTAGAGAAAACAAAAAAACCCAAACCTTGCCATTAAATCACCACACTTTTCATTAAACTGTGGTACCAACAAGTTAACTGACAACAGGGAAAGAACTAGAGCCAGAGAAACACAGACTTCATATAGATCCATGTTCATCGGACTGGATCTCTGTGAGGAAAGAGCCTCCAACCGTCAGTCACAACACAAACACCCCAGCTCTGACACTGCAAGACACTGGTGGACTGACGACCATGGATAAATGTGAGTGTGCAGTGCAACCATGCATGGGTAATAAAGAGCTGATCCAGCTGAAACTGATGCAGAGCCCATTAGCCTGCATCAATACAAATGTTCAGCCAAAACTGCCATAGCAACTGTAGACCAAACCTAAAGCATTCAGTGTCACACTGAGAGCAGACAGACCCTCTCTCTGTTCCTGTCTGCTTTCATTATTACTGTGAGATTTTCCCCAAAATCAAACCCAACCTCTTTAAACCATCTCAGGTCACCTACTCTAGTCAAGGTTTCTGTGTCAAGCCTTATTATAAAAGGTGCCAATTATTGGTCTGTACTCATTACATAAGGGGAGGTGACATTATTAACTAAATGATTAGGGTGATAAGAGCATTCATTTAAAGTTTAATAAATGACTGGTTTAATTGTGTCACTCTGACAGGATGTATGACATTCTGCAATGAAGACATGCCGCAAAGGTAAGACTGGCAGTTGTGGGCCCTAAAACAAGTGGATATGTTGTCACTATAACTGCTAGATCAGCAGAATAAGAAAACTACTGGGTATCAGTACAAATAAACATTAAACCTTTTGTGGATTAGCAATAAAATCAATTAACGTTAATGTTTCAGTCCATTAGATGGGGCCAAGTGTTCCCTCACACTCGAGCTGTTTGAGTATATTGCAATACATGTATATGATTTTGCAAATACTCAGTATATCGCAATATTGTGATAATATTGTATCATGGTATCTCTAGCAATTCTCAATTCTAGAACATAAAGTGTAGGCTCTATTAACTATAAATATTTGGTTACGTGTCTCCAAGGATGCATGACGATAAAGACAAAAGGATGAGGTATTTTCAAACCTTAGAAGTGACCCCAATAATATTGAAATATACAGCCTGTATTTTTAATTGTCCCATGTTGTTTTGTTTATGTTGCTGATAATAGGGTCACTTCTAAGGTCATCTAAAGGAACAGCTTCAGTTAACTCATTTCCTGTTGCACCCTGCCTAACCACAGATGTTAAAAGAATCCTCCAGCTGTGCAATACTAGACACCACTCAAGTGCATCTTTTTCACAGCTGTGTATTTCTTAAGGATAATGTAGCAATAACAATGGCTGTGGCTGCACAGAGCTTTCTCTGCCGACTCACAGCCACAGGCTCCCCTGCCTCACCGCACGTATACCCCTGCCTCGCTCCTCTTATCAGATCTGTAGGTGCAGAGGCTCAGCTAGCCTGCGCTCCTCCTGTTAAGAAGTGCAATTGCTATGGAAACCAAACATGTTGTCATGGTGATGCGGGGAAGCCTCAACAAGATTATGTAATAACAGCTGTAGGCCATGATCACACTGCAAGCCTGTCAATGTCACAAGATGCGCATCTTCAAACTGTAGTGTTACTCATTTTACACTGGATTCAAAGAGCTCTGTGACTCTGTGTGGGTCTAATGTGCTCATGCATTTCTAGACAACTGAGCATTGAGCATCTAAAACTAGAAATTGACCGATAAACTAACCAACTAACTAACAAATATAAAACAATGCGAGTTCCAAAGGTTCCAATCTCATAACCTTGTTCTAATGACACATGGACTATGAGAGGCACGCAAGGAAAGCCGTATGCCTAACAGTTGACTACGGCTGTTGATCTGTTTACTCAACTTGATGTAACCATGCATAAGAAGCAGCTATTTATTAGTGTCAGTAAGTTAATGTCATATGATGTTAGGGCAAATAGGGACGACCAGAAACTCCCCAGCCCTTCCACTTGACGATGTTTTGGAGTGAGAGAAAGAAGGAATCACCCTTGCTTTCATAACCATGTTTATCAGATAACCTGTATTGGAAAGTAATGCAACTCCCATGAGCATAACAGTGGCACTGCAAATTACAAACCACTCTGCAAATCGAAGGTTACATGGTAATGTTTCTTAAAAACAGAGTGACTGGAAATGTTGTGATGATGAATCCAGGATCACATCCATTTATTTTACAGTACAGGACACATGCTTTAGTGGGAAACATTGACATTTCCAAAAGGAGCAAAGGGAAATTGTCCCCTACATGTGCTCATTGAGACAACTGGCTTCCCCAAAAACAGCGCAATGAGAGCATTACATACAGGATCTCACCCTCAGTAAGTCTCTGCATTCTTCTGCTATTCTACTGGTTACATGCAAACTAAAATGATGTCCATTCAGATTGGCTGTATGGCCACGTAACGACAACACTTTGCATTAACTGCTGCTAAAGTTGTAACCGAGGATAACCAGTCAGGAAGCAAATGCAGGCAGCCAGCAACTACATTATCTTTTATAAAGGTCTCAATTTGTGTCCATCCAACGTAAAACTCGACTCTGGGGTTCTTCAAAGTCAAAGAGAGTTTGCGCAGGGTGTGAATGTAGTAGAGGTGTTTTAATAAATAGAATGCTCCATTGTCATCAAAACAAAGGAAATCTCAGATTGTGGCAGGAGAACAGGAACAGGAGATGTGGTATTTTATCAGTGATTTTATCAATGTGCATTAGAACAATGATCGAAAAGTGTGTGTGATGCTATGGTTCACATCTGGTTTGACAGATGGTCAATAGTACAGTGTGTTATCTTAAATCCAGTAGTCATCACTGTCAGTTGAGTGCAATTAAATCCAAAGCAGTGGGTTCACTGACTGACTATCGCCTCCATCTGTGAATTGATTAGCATTAGCCTGTCTGCTGCTGGGCAATCAACGATGGACAGCTCAGAGTGTCGGTTCACACTTTTAAACATTGCCTCCACACATTTAAACTGACCACTTGTGATAGAAATCACACTTCAATAGACAAAATGCAAATAAGCACATACATCATTTCCATTTGTTAAGGCCAGAAGTGCTGTTTTTAACCATCAGCGTGACACAATACACAGAAAATTTCCATGAACAGTTCAATTGGGCTACGGTTGTTGCTCAACTATGCTTTTCAACTGGACGACTGCCCTTGTCCCGGTATACAAGCACTAGTGGGGAATTGATTCATTAAATTAAAAGTGTCTGCCTCCACTGTGCCAGGGGATGTTGCTTGTGACTAGTTGTTGGTATCTCAATCACTTTATTGAAACACATCCAGAAAACCAACTCGGGTAATCCCACACAAATTTGACCTATAATATAATAAATCTCAGTGGGATTTTTCAGAGTTTTATCTGTGGTCAGATCACCCAGGCCAGGATTAACAGCAGGTGTGAACAGAGCCACCAAAGGAATGCACATTGGATATATCCTAAAAAGGAAAATGGACAAGATAATATTGTTGTATTAAGCAAGGGCAGGGTTTCCTCCAGATGACAGACTCTTATGAGTTGCACTTTCAATGACACCATCAGACACAGATGTTTTCATTCTCCACAGAGGCAGCAATGAGCACAATGTCAAAAATAAAAACCGAAGCATCAGATTGCTCTCTAATGGTGTGTATCTTAGGAAACAAAAATGTTCAGCATAGGCCTTACATATTCTAATAATATTGTGATCCTCTTTTGTGAGACGGAAGCTTTGCATTCAAATCAACTTTTTAGTATATGCTCTTCAATAAAGATCCATTTAGTCCTTTCCAATAATGTGCCAATCAAAAAATTGCTAATGAAAAGATTGATGTGCGTGTAAAAAATTTAGATTAACAATCTCAGTATGTGTGTGTGTGTGCGTGTGTGCAGTTGGTGTTTCAGGCATTGAGCCGTCATTAAATAGCACTCAGACGGGGCCTTTTATATCTCAGAGCTGGATGCCTGTCATTACTCAGGATAAAGAATCCACAAGCAACTGCTCTTTAGAGTGTGTATGTGCATGTGTGTGTGTGTTACTGGCTACCATGACTAGTTGGAATGCTTTTGGTGTCAACTTAGCACTGTCCCATATATAGACCAGTGTGCCAGATAGTAACTAGCAAGCATAGATTTTAATTTGTGATGTTTTCATATGTGAAAATGTAAAAAATGTGTCTTTGTCTTTGTTGTGTCAGCGTGCAACTACAGTCTGTGGCCAGAGGTTTTATCGCATGCCATACAGGACAGAGTGGTGGAAGATAGCCATCTGAAACAACACACCCCTTGCTGTACAGTTTCCCTGCACTCACACTCCGGCTTTGGCTTAAAATTTGACACAAGCATAACATGACCCTTAACGACCTGTGAAGTGTGAATGCAACCTCACTTCCACCTTTAATTTAAAAAAAGACAACACTAAAAAAACTCTGCTAAGTGATGAAATGTGGTAAGGAAGGGAGAAAAGAGTGAAAAAGAGAAAGGACTTGAAATGAGGAACACATTTTCAGCTGCACTGCAGTCAAGGGTGTGGGCGTGGGGAGTGGGAGTAAAACAAATACAGAGCTCTGTATCTAGATTCAGTGTGTTTGTATTTGTGTGACAAGGGTGGCAAAAATAGGGCCAGACTGACATGAGCAAGACTGCCTCGTTTTTACTCATTCCAACAGAATTTCCAAATCCATGAAGTGACCATCAATTTATACAAACACAGAAACATTTGCAGTTTGACTTTGCATGACCATGTACTGTATCAATAGGCAGGTACAATATAGAGAGGGACATCCCTAATCATAGTTTAGGGCCTGAAAACAAGTTAGTCAATCAACAAGACACATTGAAGCAGTAAAACCACTAAGTTAAATACATTATCTCCCCCTAAAATGTCATCGTTTAGGCCTAATCCACAATGAAAAACAACTTTCCCTTCACAACCTTTTCTTTTTTTGGCCTTAAAAAATTAATTCACCCTCACATAACTCCCCAGAAAGACACGCTGCAGTACATATGCCAGGCCTTTATGTGGCGCTGTAAAGCTGCTTACAGAAATACACCAAAAATAGAAGAGATGTAGAAGAATGCACAAGGTGTGCAAACATTTATTTAACATTTAACATAAATACAACTTGTTTTTTATTGAATGATAAATATGCATTACAATGTAAACAGTCACAGAAACAGGATGAACCAAGCCCAGGGAACTATGGTGGGGACCAAGTGATCATAAAGCAAGACCAAACAACCTCCAAGCACAAGGAGAGGAAGATGATTACAATGGTGATAGTGACAGCGAATGTGAGAGCAAGAGAGAGGTGGGACTATGACATCATCGTTTTTTCCAAAGTAGTGTATTTTTCCTAAACTTGTTCTTGTGTGCACAGGCCATAAGCCTGTTAGAAAACATACATATGTTCCCGTATCCAAAAAGTCATACATCACATCAGGATTGTTTGTATTCATCAATGTCTATTTATTACAGTAAGGTCAATGTCTGACCATGACTGTTTTATTGTCTTTCTGCTCGCTTTAAAAACCTGGAACATTTGTCTTATACTTTAAAAGTGGGCACTGATAGCATGTATTTTATATGTTCACAATAGTGATAATATCTGAAAGAATCACAGCCAGATCCTTCTCTTACTGATGCAGCTTGTGTCTGACCTCGTACAGGAAATGACTCCATCACTTCACAGAATACAGAACAGATTTCCCTGCTTCAACACTAGCCCACACCACAAACCGCACACTAGCCTGTGCAGAAACATTAATAAAACTGTAGTAACTCATAAATCCCGTGGCTACAGCACCAGCAAAACAATCCAACACATACACGGGCCTGAGAGCTGGAGCAGCGGGCTAACGAAACTGGAGGCAGGGAAGACAGACACACCCGGGCACAAAACAAACTGTGCGTAACTCTGGGGTGTTTTTCCTCTATACACAGGACATCGTGCATGCGAATGTGAAATGATTAAGGATCCATTTTAATGCACTGAAATGTTGCTTTTACCGGTTGAAAAAACACCTCTGTCGACAAACACCCCCGCAGCACAGGCACTACATTAGCAAAACAGGGAGCCCACGACTCTACGGAGAAAACACTACAGCATTAAAACACACAGCGATAAGCCATATTGAAACGGACACACACCGACTGTGACACGCAGAATACACACACTGTTTCACAACTTACCCTCTCTGTGTAGATGCGGTAGAATATAAACAGTGCTCGATGAAACGTGGACGGTGGTTTTCACTGTTTTTATTTTTACCCTACCCTGCTCCAGAGCGGGTTTGTCTCTCTGAGTTGCTCGTCTCTGTGTGGTGACTCCGCCCCTCCGCCATCATCCTATTTGGGTGCGGCAAAGAGGATAATGTGGGGGTTGTCATTGGTCAACTTGAGTCACGTGACGACACCGTAGTTTGGCTTGAAGTGGTTGGAGGAGCAGCACGAGCTGTGTCCCCGCCTCTCACAGAGGAGCTATTGCTAAGGGCTAAAGTGGCTAAAGTGCTCTGATTACTACATCCATGGACTACATGCATGGACCCATGTGTGCTTAGAAAAGGAGTATTGACTCTTGAACCTCATGCTAGATAAATACATTATTTTGCCCACAACTTCCCAAACTACAGAGTTGTGTGGGCTCCAAACTATTTGGCAACGGCTAACGTCCAGATTTGATTCATTTAGCATGTAACATTGAGGTATGATATATATATATGAGGTATGATATATATGTATCGGCATATATCATAGTGGTTTTTAAAATGTATTAATGTATATCGGCAAACACACCAAGATCTGTCGATATGACGTTTGATTACAGCAGTAGGCTAAATAGGTTGCTACCTCCTTGACATCTACGCTATAGCGGAATAAAATGAATGGATGGATATACTGTTAAAATGTGTAGAACATATCACGATGTACATATCCAGTGATTCCAGTATTTAACAGGCTTTGTTGGGACAAATTGAATAAAACTTCACAAGTAGTGTTTTGTTCAAAGGCTATACATATTTTTGATTTAACCAATTCATCACAGCAAGCACTCAAGTGCAAAAATAACACTTTCTGTCTGATTAAATTAAATTAAATTAAATTAAATGTGTGCATGCAGTTTCTCTTTGGTTTAGTTTACAGACTAGTTCACACTACAGTTACCTTTGCTCATTATTAGTGTAGCAGAATTCTTTGTTAGCTCCTGGGTGCATGGCAGATAGGCTAACTCATCTCATGGTTAAAATTCGGGCCCCCATAATAAGTACACCTTCTTTCCAGCTGAAGGCCTACAGTATATTGCACAGTCTTAAAAGACCCACTAGAGGGCGTGGTTGATTAATTTGAGTGAGGAGGTGAGGAGGAATTTTCAGATGAAATCTGCCTTTAGAGTAAAATACAGTCATAGCCTCTTGTGCTGGAGCACAGATACATTATTACATAACTACACTAATAGGCACAGTTAATATATAGGATTTTGCACAACAGCGATAACATATTTGGTAATAATCACCAATAGATGGTGCTCTATTGACACCATACTGCTACTCTTTAACAGCAATGAAAGATTACTATCCAGGGTTACCCCACTGAGTTACCAGTTCATAATCAGCCACACTATAGCTAAAACTAATGCAGTCTGATGTTACAGTCCGACAAGGAAACTTCAACCTCCATGAAGGTTATAATGTCATTTACTGTACTGTCACTGTTGGTCAATTTTTTACACTTTTTAATGTTTTAAATGTATATGATTCATGCAGGAACAATCTTCATTTAGTGGGATTTAAGCCGGCTGTTAAACAGCAGGCATGTGGGTGGGAAAATAAATCATATGCATAGTTCTGCTGCAACCATTTAGCAAACTGTTGTCTGTTACCTTTTGAATTCTTCAGTGGAAACACACACATGCGCCCTGATCTTACACCAATGCTGGCCCTTCCGGTGTTGTGAATAATTGTGGCCTGCCTTGTAACATGGATACACCAGCTAGGGACTCTAAATATATCCAACTGGTGTGTCTGAAGAGCCCAGGCATGAAGATCATATACTTACACTTGAAATCAACACCTTACTGTGTAACTTGCTTGTCCATTGTGTGTGTGTGTGTGTGTTTCTGACTCTGTCCATGCTCCATTTACATTTTGGTAATTAATCTGCTGCTCTTATCTGAAGCAGTATTAAAATAAGGTTTATTGCAAAGTGGGTTTGTGCCCCTGTTCGCATGTTCCTTTTTTTTCATTTAACAAATAGAAGTAGAAGTTGCATATCCACCAAAGTTAGACAAATAAAAAATATATTGGCTACACCAACAAGACAAGGGAAACCTAAAAAGACAGAGAAATTCCTAAAAACCAGATACTACGGATCTGCCTAAGTGGCAACAAATCATTTTAGCTCCAGTATTATGTTTGGATTTCAACACACATTCCTTGGTCACCTGTTTTCTCTTAGCAGCACATGTCAGAGAGTGAGTGAAGATAAACCAGCTGCTTTTCGTATTCATTTCAGGCAGCACTTACCATCCCCATTTAACTGCAGCCAGCCTTCAGCTAAGCTCTCAGATCACCAAAGGTTGATATGAATACAAACAATTTGTACCATATCCGATGATGCCCGGGAGTATTAGCATATTCAAGGGCATGGTTCGATTTTTCTTTGTGGACGGAAAATGTCCACAATGAGAGTCTTATTCATTTTATAAATGAGCAGGTAAATTTCTTCCCATTTGCCATTCAGTGAACTCACAAAGCAGCCATGCACAGAGGTGCAGTGACGCAGTTCTATCTTAGACCAGCAGCAATCAGTCTTTTACTCAAAGATGGTATTGTATTTGGCCTGCTGTGCCATGGAAAGCCCCACACCCTCCTCCTCCTCCTCTGCCCTGCACAATGAGACAAGGGTCACCCTGTCCTTTCCTCCAGTGTGTTTTTGATTCACTTCTGCTTTTGGAAAATGTTAAAAAACCTTTGACCTCTTGCAATGATGTTTTTGCACCCACTGGCTCCACCTATAGAGTCTCCTCCAGCCAGCATTTCAAGGCAAATAATGATCCCTCATCATGATTGTGGACACTGGGGCTGTGCCTTCTGTCCTGTTTCTACACAGTTAGGACTTGTAGTCATGTGTAAACATGACTTTGAAGTCTCTTTTAAGCTATTTTTCCATATTAGATTAACTTTTAATGATATAAAAGAGACCCAGTTTTCTTCAATCTTCTTCATATTACCATACGTCATATTCACAAGTGAGACAAAGGCTTAAAACAACATTTGCACACACTTGTTGAATGCACTTTCATTTCTTAATTGCTTGTTTACTTTGTGTGTCTGTTTGTTTTTTCCCCCTGAACAGTGTTTATTGCTGTCCTATGATCCCATGAATTGCCCCCTGGGGACAAATATATATTTCAATGTACGAAAGTGAATAGAATGGTTATATGTCATCATTAAAGAAGTATTGTTATTGTTGTGTGTCTTAAAAATGGAGTTTGAAGGAAAAGTTAGAACGTTGTAGAAGTCAACTCTGAAACATTGTGCTTCCAGTTATATTGCAACCTGTTTGCATCCCATTTTATCCAGTCCAACTTTATTTATAAAGCACTTGAAAAACAACAACAGAGCTGCACATCAGAGATAAATACAACACTTTACTATATATATAAATATATATATTTTGGAAAAAGGCCTATTCAGCATCTGCATATGTGTATGGTTATTGCAATAAATAAATAAATAAAGTAAAATTCACCGCTCTAATATCATTATACTATTTAATTCTCTTTTATGAGAGGGTGTTCTTTTTCACTTGAGCCCCTGACCCTTGAAATGTCTGTGCACACCACTGATAGTGTGGAGAAATAAAGCGGAATACTGAATAGTCAAGAAAGAGTTGAACCTGAACTGAAGGGAGCACCAAGACCACCACCACCACCTCCCTCTAAACCCTCCCCCTGTCTGTTGATATCTCAGCCGGGAGAGGTTTGAATCAGCCTCAGGCTTCACAGTCGCCGCCATGCTGCGCTGAGGTAGAGGAACTTAACCAAACTTTGTGTCCGGACTCGCTGCTGACTCTTACCTCCACACTAACACCAGGATTCTGGACTAAGTGGAAACCTTCTCCTCGGTGAGTACCAGTCACTTCTGTGCAAAGTTTAAGTACAATATCGCCCGTGAAAGCAGCAGCAGCAGCAGCAGCAGCAGCAGCGACACGTTTCATGCTTGAAAGTTCATCCTGATCCCGTGCTGCTCGTTCTCATGCGAGCTGTCGCGGACTTCAGGCTCAGCTGCACTTGTTGTTCTGGAGCTGGAATTTGTTCCCACCGGGACTCAAAGACAAAAAAAAACATTTTTTTTTACAATTTCTTGCTTTATCTATAAACCTTTTTCGCGTTTTAACGGCGCGCAAAACGTTATAATCCCGTCCTCGCCGCGGCGTTTCCAAGCGCAATTACGGGGGGAAAAAAGTAGAAGAGACAGAAACTTTTGCGCGCAGCCGCTGTCACTGTCCTTGAAGCGCAAAATAACTCGCGAATATAATATTACGTGGTCAACGCACGCATCTTTTTAAAGATTAAGATTCGCATGGCAGCCGGAGGTCATTCAGGGGTTTGTGGCCTTGGCATGCATAAATCAACGGTACTCTTTGAGCGCAACAACAAAAGACTTTCACTGACAGCAGCAGCACATAGACCGGGGTTTATATACGAAAGCATCGGGGGGTTTTAATACCTGCAGCCACGCACACTGTTGAAGACGTGTTGGGTTCTTACCAAGGACATGACAGTGCAGCTGGGGCTCATCAGTGCGTGCTCATAAACCCATGCACCTGCATGGTGTCTAGTCTTAGATGTTACGTGCCGGAGCTGGAGGGAGTAATAAGAGGTTATGGAGCTGCTCTGTGTCTTTGCCCTCTGGCCTGAAGAGCTCCCGTCCCTCTGTGTGTATGTGTGTGTGTGTGTGTGTGTGTTGTCTCTTTCACACAGGGACCTTCACACCAAAACCTGCTTTGGATTGAAACTGTTCAGGCTCAAGGTCTTCTCTGTGTTGAACAGTGACAATGATTAAATGGATGATGTTAACAATTTAGTACATAGATAACTTCCAGTATTGGAAATTCCAAAAATATTGGTGTAGGACTGCAACTCTATTATTTATTTGTTTTGGCTTTGAATATAGGACTGGACAATAATATCAAAAATAATTGCGATAAATGTTATATCACTTAAGGTTGAGTATTGAGTATTTTCAATTCACATATAGTCACATAATATTGACGTACTGTACGTGGAACCTTTGTCACATTGATACTGAAGAAAATGATCACATTGTTATGAAGTTATTGCCCAGCCTTTATAAGACTGATGGCTAATAATCACATTATACTTGTATGTGTATATATAGGACAAGTCATAAGTACTTGATAGTAAAAGTTTGATATAAACATCCTTGTTGTATTAAACAGTGCAAGCACAATGAGAGTTGTTGCATGCACTAAATTATAACTATTTTGCTTCAAATTAGAGATGTATTTGTCTCCCATTTTAAGTTAAAGAAGAATTTAAGCTCCAGTGTTAAACTTTTAGTCATCGTGAGTGAGTGACGTCACATCAGGAAGTTTTATTGTGAAAAATGTGTGTCACAATTTCTCAACTCTGGTGACGACGAGTTCAGATGATGTTATTTACTTCAACCAACACTTCAGGGAACACTTTCATGGCCATTTTACCTATTTATTTCACAATATAGGCCGAGTGACTCATTGATTAGTTAAGCAAATGATTTATAAATAAGTTTCCCGTGTACATAAGAATTTGTTAACTGATTCTTTGTCTTTCCATAATGCCCTCTAATATTTTTGGAGAATGCTTTTTATTTCACTTCAGAGAAACACCCTCACATTATTTCCAGGGTTAGGTTACATTGCATAAGCACAGTGGAATTTTGAAGCATGCTAGCTATTTATTCCCCCCCCCAACCAAATAACAGCGGTTGTGTTGTCCTGGCCTGTTTTCCACAGCTTCTTTAGGGATATTAACCACCTCGCCTCTCCCTACTCTTCTCTCAGCATTTTACCAATGGGCCTTGGATGTGACGTCCCTTCCCTCGCAGCCTCAATAAGTAATTCTTCTGCCTCATCAAGTCTGATTCCACTCGTCCTGTGTCGGGTCACTTTGGGCAAAAGGGCAGCCACCCGCGTCTTGTCAATATGATTGGTTGGCTGGCCCTGCATTGGCACCCAGGCAAGCCAGAATCATGTCAGTGGGACCCTCAGGGGGGGACAGTGGAGAACTAGCCAGAACAGGATATTGTTGTGTGATCATTCACCAGCAGCAGACAAATCATTAAACCACCGCATGCTGCTGAGCTGCTACGGCATTTCTGTCTGTGGCACTGACTTTCCCCCAGGCTGGTGGTTGTGTTTGTGTTGTAAGGTTGTCAGTTGCTGCAGAATCTGGAATTGCCATTTGAAAGAATGATCTGTTATACTCTTTGTTTGCTTAGTAGATTTCTGTGTTTACGCAGCTTAACTTCCTCTTACCTGCTCAGTACTTGAGGGAAAACTTGGCCCTCACAAAATGTCCTGGGGACTTTTCATTGTCAAAAAGGGAATCTATTTTCTATGTTTAAACTTTGTTTACGGTGAAATACTATACGTTTTGTTTTTTTTTCGCGTCATGTTTTTCCCCATCATTGTCATTGGAAGCACGAGATTCACGTATGCTAAATGTAATTACACAGAATGCTCTTGCTTGGTAATGATAACCATGCATAAGCACGCAGGCCTGTCTTAAGAGTCTCCCCTTCTTTTGCAAATCAATAATCAATTTAAAATGGGTGGGAAACAGGACTCCACTCAAAGGCTGCTTTGTTGGTGCAGAAATGGCACTTGTTTTGGACATCAAGCATTATTTACTTGGATGTCTTGTTGTGTTTCAGTCCTCGCTCTGGCTATTAAGTCATATTTATTTCTTGAAAATTGATGCAGCATTAAATTGGTGGAATGTGTCCAGTGTTTGATATCGAGGCAGATGTCCTGTTATGCGCACATTCCGCATTTCTGTCTATATCTTCGGCTCCAAATGCAGTTATTCAGCCACCTCAAAGGAAACCCCCTATTTAAGAGACGTCTAGTTTCTTCACATGCTCTACAGTCAGTGACTGTCAGCTAATTGAATAAACTCTTAATGAGTTGAGGGGAACTATTCATGAGCCGTCACAAGCTTTTTGCTCAGTTGGCTCGTCAGCACGCTCCTCTGCTACAAAGGGCAGTGATACCTGCAAACGGCCTGAACAGCAGAACTCCACTTCCTGCTGTGCAGGTCACTGTAAAAGGTGTCTGTGACACCGACTCCCACAACCCCTCACTGTTTAACTGCTCATTAGCAGTCTACTCACATGTAAAGTAAAGCTTTATTTGTATAGCATCTTTAAAACAGCAATTTACAAAGTGCTTTTACATACATAAATAAAAAAATACAAAGAAAAATATGAAATAAATATGTACTTAAGGGATGGGCATGAATATTGGATTATTTGTTTGATTTCAAGTAATGTAACTATTTGTTGCGTTAGAAAATATATAAAAAAGAAAAAGTCAATAACCAGTTTGTGGCCCTTCTATTACATCAAGGTGGCAGCATTTAGTTAGTGGACTGCTCGTGTGATTGCAGAAGTGGTGATATTTACAAGGTTTCTTGAATGCATCTTGGAGCTGCTTTTCCAAGCTCAACATGAATTTTGTTCATGAATTTGAACAAAATTCCAATACGGCCTACTGCAATTTTCAAATCGCAGCAGGCGCTATATTTTGAAAGCCAAAATGTGTCAAAACATCGTATTCTAAAGACTGAAGGGAACATCACACAGAGATCCTTTTAAATTTGAATGCAAATAATGAAATAACATATATATGAATCATATCGCAATTCCTTTCAAAATAATCAATCGAATTAGATTTTGTTGTTTGTTTTCTCGGAGTGGAGAATTTCCCTCTGACAAAATTATGGCTGTGGTAGAAACATCATTTAAAGTCTGTCTTGTAGGGTTGGCCGGTACATGAACTAAAATATTACACAGTTGAAAACCATATTTGCTGATCCCTACATGTGCACCTTACTTAAAGATGATTAAACACAATACTCATTGAGCAGTAGTGACCTTTCCTATCATTAGACGTTGCGCGTTTAGGAAATAAGGTGGGCGAGTTTGATGTACGAGTTGCAGCAGCCTCATTGTTGTGGTCCTGTAGGAGTTAAAAAGGGTAGGGGGTCAGTGGCCAGTCTGTGCTGCTCTGATGTTGAGGTGTGTGGTGCTAGCTCTATGAATCAGACATCTGGGGCGACCCCCACCTTCTTTTCAAAATGTGCAACCCCTCCCACCACACCCTAGTAGACTAACCGAATCCCTCAGGCTGGAATAATTTCCTCTTGGCAAAAGAAGCATCTGGCTCTCTATCAGCTGCAGACAGTGGCATGTGTAGGCACTTTGTGTGTCCACGTGTGCGTTGCTGGCCATGCATAATACATTGCCTCATTTCTTTAGATGTCTCAGCAAAACTGTCTCATGATTGAACGGTGGTTTCCGATCAGCTGATGCAGCGATAAACACTGAATGTTCAAGGGACGGTTCAGTTTTTTCGTGTGGTTGTATCGAGTTACTGACACTTGTATAAATCCACAACCACGGAAGTCATGAAATAACACATATGTCGTATTTAGCTATACGTAACATAGTTGATTTTCTCTATGGACTTTGGTGCCGGATTAATTGTTTGCAAAGCAACGTAAACTTTGACATCATGTGGGAAAAGGTTGTGTATTGCAATGATAAAGAGGCCGACATTCTTAAAATATCGCAGGCTTAATTGAGTGTGTATTTTATTTGGCGAGCGCTTTGTCAGGTGGCTGAAATCTGTTTGATGTCGTCACTGAATTACAACCACCTGACTTATCTTTCAAGCTTCAAGCCTTCAAGATTTCCCGATTCCCTTTATTTTCCATGTAAGATCGGTTAATTGTTTTCAGTGCGTTACGTGATGTTGCTTACTAATGCGTTCCTACCACGAGAGGAAGAAACTACATACAGTACATTCTGTGACTGTGGAGAATATCACTCAGTACAGTTACATGCACAGTTTAATCGAGCTAAAGCCTTAGTCCGACTAAGGCAGGCAATTGGACAACTCGTCAAGTCCGTGTAAACATGCGGAGGAGAAAATCTGCCTCCGCTCGTCTCTTTGTTGGTCCCAAAGTGGGTCTTCTCCGTAAGCTTTTCACTCTCGCTATAGTGGCAACCCTACTGAAGTTTATACGTCGTCTCCTTCTACTTCCCAGTCAAAGATCGGAGAGGACACTAATCGGACTGTGAATGGCATTATCCAGTCAGACTAACGTGTTTACATAACATTAAGAAAACAGAGGTGTTGTCTGTCCTAACTTTGCTAAGTTGTGGTGTGTGTGAACAGTTGCAAACTCAGCAGCTTTATTTGAAGTCAGTAGATTTTAATCAGTTCTCCTTTTATCAGGCTGTTGTTGCGTTCCTTTTGGTTTGTTTAGGCTTTGCATAGGTATAGGTCGACGTTCCCATCATCAACAATCCACTCCTGGAGGACACAAACAGTCTTTTCTGTTGGCATCTTGTTTGGGTTCTTGCTGTCTCTCTCGCTGTGTGTGTGTGTTTGTGTATGTGTGTGTGTGCAGTTTAATATTACCCAAGGCTCAATACAGTGCGGAGAGAGCGAGAGAGAGAGAGAGAGAAGCAACGGGACCTGAGTTACCCCTTCAATCTCTAAAGTGGGGTGGAAAAAATGTCCCCACAACAATAGACACACTCCCACAGATCCACACACACTACCATAACCTCTACCCCTCCCCCGTCCTACCTCCCCAAATTCCCCCTCCCCCTCCGCAGCAATTGTGTGCACTGACGCTTTCCAGAGGTGCGATCTCTGCACTGTCACTCTCCACTTGCGTGCTGCACTTGACTGCTGTGACAGAGCGGAGAGGCAAACCTCCCTGACCGCTGTGCTGCACACTCGGATGGAGACGGGCTCTGCCACTGACGTGCGTTACAGTGAAATAGCCCTTTAACGCGAGCACTGTTTCTCTCCACCCTTTGTAACCTCCTGGGCTCTTTATTCCACTGACTGTATATCGTGCAGGAAAGAGGGAGACAGAGCGAATGAGGGTGTGTGTGAATGTGTGAGAGAGAGAGAGGGAGAGGGAGAGGGAGAGGAGCATGACCAGGGAGTAGGAGGTGACAGATGACTGGACGAGCATATTCTATTTTTTGTATTCTTTTGTCATCTGTCATGCACACCACTGGTGACTTCTGCAGTAATGACAGTGTGACTGGTTGGAAGAGCCTCTCCTCAAGCATTCTTCTCTCTCAGCGCTGCAGGATCTTCCCATTCAGATTATGGTAAGACTCACGTCACAGACGGCTTGAGATTACGCCTGCTGGAATCTGACAGCATCCATGTCAATTCCTTTTTTTCCCCTGTCATGCCATCAGGTATGTGTTTTATAAGCTTACTAGTCTGCAGTGGAGAGGATCTTCAGCACAGTGCAGGCTATTTTTACCCAAATCTCATCTGGGAGGTAAATAATTCAGTGTGGTGGACGGCTGTGCCTTATTCAAGGAGTATCCTCTCAGTTTGCTTAGATTTGCTGTTCTTTGCTTCAGTTTGTCTATGTAATTGGGAGAAGATGGGGGGTGAAAAAACGGCAGACAAGATGTATGTTATTGTTTACACTAGTGTCTGCTGTTTTTGTTTACTGCAAGGTTTGATTTAGGGAAGATTATGTGCATCCAAGCTGGCTGTTGTCTGGACTTTATAAATCTCCCTTGGGAGGGGAAGGAGTGGCATTACCCTCCCAGCTTGGACATGTCAGATTTTCCACAAATTGCTTTTCCTAACTGGGCATTGCAACACTTAGGGAAAATAGTTTGGTTTTACTTGTTTGAGTGCTCAGTGCAGGTACATCACAGTCACGGCATCACTTCAAAGGGCACAAAAAGACGCCAGCTGAAGATTTCCTGCCGCGCAATGTAACCTGTCTTTATTTTCATTTGTGCATTCACATTGTGTTGGAGAAACTGGATGGTGGAACACGCCTTTATGACCTCTGTACACGCACAATGGAGTCTGTCTGAAGACGGAGACGTGCACAAAAGTTCAGTAAGCTCTTACTAGACATGTCATTGAAAGGGAGAGAGAGAGAGAGAGACATGCCGGTAAGCAACTGCCGTGGAGCATGACGGCGACAAAACTGAAAATTCAGGGTATGGAAAGTGGAAAGGTCGGTGGGGGAGAAGCAGGCACATGCACTCATTTATCCATGGTCCCCAAACAGACTCCAAGGCTGGTGTCTGTCTGTCTGTGTGTCTGGGTCTGATATGATTGAGTGATGTTGACATCTTGCCTTTAGCGTACCAGCTGTAGCTCTGTCAGCTGACGGTGATAAAACCATTATGTTTTTGTTTTGTATTATTAACTTTAAAAGCTTTTTTTTTTCTTTCAGGACTAGAATTAGTATCTATCCTTTATCTACTTAGCAAACCTAATTTTGACTCTTGTAGGCCACAGTCTGCAGTTTTCCGCTGTGCTAACACATTAAAGGTCACAATCTAGGGATCAGTGGATTGTTTGCTGCAATTGATTATTGTCATTATTTATGGTGGTTTTTATTAGTGCTTATTGAATCACTGACTGAAATTTGCCGTCGCTTCTCCTTTAATAACGCGACGCATTCTTCACGTGTGATTGGATTTATATTGTCTGCCCGCTGCCCAGAGGATTTCTCAGAAGACTCTGTTTATGCTGGCTGGCTGGTCGGGTGCCCCGGTAACTATGGTAACAGTATCCCTCAGAAAGAAAGGCCCTCGCCTAGTGGACTAATGGTGAGCAAGTGAAGCGTGTCTGCAAAGTTAGATGTTGTAAAAGTGAGCAATGGGTCATCGGACAACATTCTTGAGATGGGGTGTTTGTTGAGCTGCTACTTCTGTTTTGTTTTGGAAATAATTACACAGAAATTAGTTTATTGGATAATGAATTGAAAATATGACTTTTTCTTCATGATGTATGATAGGAAAGTGAAAGTTTGGCTGTACTTTTAAGTATTTCATTATACTGCACTTTGTGATTATTTGGTTTGTTATTAAACTTATTAAACTCTCTCTCTCTCTCTCTCCTTCTCGTAGACCTCTGTGCCTCTACGTGAGCCATTTTTCAACCGTGTGAGGAAAAGTGAAGCGACGTTTTCATGTATCAATATTCGCTAGCTGACGCCATGACAGACAAGTAAGTGGTTTCTCTTCCTCAACTGTGTGTGTGTGTGTGTGTTTGTGCAGACTCCACGGTACTCTGGTCATGTATTTCAATATCAAATAAGAACATCGTGTTGACTCTGCACTCACTCCCTCAAGATTGTCTCCTCGAACGTGTTGTTGTGATCCAGACTTGGAGGAGAACCAGGGCAGAGGGGAGGGGTTGGGGTTGATAGTACAGAGCAAAGTGTGTTGTGGTGGGGGGTTGGTATAAAGACAGTCTGTTTTGCCCCTGAAGACCTATTACATTTGCATCGGGGCTAATTTGCATTCTTGTTCACTGTGCTGGTATGTTGCTGTTGTTACTAGGTCATTATTTCCCTGACAAAACACTCATTTATAGGGTTTTTTTTCCGCCTTTGCATCACTTTGCTCCTTCTCTGTATTCTCTCGCTCTTTTCTGCGATTTCTTCGTCATCTCCCCCCCCCCTCCCTCCATTTCATTGCAGACCACTTCTCTGACTGTGTTCCCTATCTCTTTTCTCACTTTGTCTCTATTGTCAACTTTGTCTTTGTCCCTCCGTCCAGTGTCTGTTGAATTTGATCCATAGAGGATGGGGAATTTTGGTTCAGTAAGCAAAATAATCTGCCGTCAGCGTTCATAATGAGTGGAAGACGTGGTGCGGGCCAGTCAGCTGAAAGGGATAGGGGCGAACAGGGCCGAGGCCTATTATGTGCTGGAGAAAATGGGATTGATCAGTTTTAGTGAATGCTTGTGCAGGAGATTTACAGTATATGCAGTGAACGTTCTGTCCAAGTGGCTGCTGCGATTCACTCTCCACGTTTTACTCAGGCACCTGTTGATTCGTTCAGAGCTAGAGAGGGAGAGGCCAGTGAGTCAGTCAGAGTTCAGGGAAGCTTCCTCAGCTAACACCAGAACACAATATAATGTCAGCATAATATATAATCGGTCTGTCTCGGAATAATTCTATTTTTTGCCCTGAAGGGAATTTCTCTTGCAAATTAGAAGGTTCTGCCACTTAAAGGAGGCTTTGCAGTTTTTTTTTTGTTTTTTTTTTCAGACATGCAGGCTCGGAAGTTTTTTAAGTGTTTTGGATGCAATATAGAAGGCGAGCACGAGAAGGATGCGCTTTGAAACTTTATTTTGAAAATGAGTTTTTTAATAAGTCTCTGCCGCACCAAATTAAAGTGAAGTGAAGTGAAGTGAAGTGAAGGATCGGGAGTTTCTGAGCGAAGTGATGTTGTTGACGAGCTGTCCCATTGGGTGAAAAGTATCCAAGCAACCGGAGTGGGGGGTGAAGGGGAGGGAGGCGGGGGGTCTAATTGTGCGCTAGATGCTAGTCCATGTTGTAGGATGATTGTTTGTCTGGGGAGAATGATAAATGTTATGCCAAAAGGAAGTGAGGGGAAAAGTTGGAGGACGTGCCCCCCGACAGTGATGGTGAACAAAGCTTCCCGCTACATGGGACTACTTAAGATTCATACAAAGGCAGTGGAAGAAGGCTACTGCTTGTTTTGTTTTTTTCTGACGCTAACTCACGACCAAACATTGTACATGGCAGCATATCAGTGGACGTGCATTCCGAACGGTAATTCCCACGTTTTTTACCCCGCTGATGCGTTCGGAGCAAGTGGCATTTACGAGTTTCACGTGAGACCGACATGCACAATATGCACACGTTTGTTTGAAAAACAAGCAGAGTGTGTGTGTCTGTGTGTTTTCCATTCAGAAGTTGATGTCCATGTGGGAGCCGATCATCCATCTGCATCCACAGCCTCAACAGTGACTGTGTTTCAGTTGCAGACCATCTATTGTAGCGGGACGAGGAAAGTTTCTTACGCCTCATTTGCCCCACCACGCTTGAAGGCGGGGATTTGTTCGGTTGAAATTCAAGCCAGCGTAATCCTTCTTCATCATGCTGCTTCGTGTACTTGCATTGATGTTTGTGTGGAGGAGTACAGAGTCCACACACACACACTCTCTGTCCAGGCTTTTAAATGAAAATGAATGTCTCCTCCTTATGGAGGACCAGTTTGTTTTTATTCTTTAAAAAAAAAAAGATTTGCACACACGGGGGGTCACTGTATTGCGTCATATGCTGTGTTAAAGTAGGACAGAAAGACAGTGCTCCAAATCCAGAGAGGGAGCATTTTCCATATCCTGCAAAAAAACCCTTACATTGCAGAATAAGGGTATTTTCCAAAAAACTAATCGTTAAAACTCAGTTGTGAATTTCACTTCCCACTCTGTGCCTTTTTATTCGTATGGAAAAACACGAATGAAACCAAGATGGAAAAATATGATGTTCCCTTATGCCCTCCAACCATACTATCATATGTCTTTCATGCAACGGTTTCATTCTTGTTTTTCACAAGGAGAATTGTCTTCCTCTTTGTCCACCGTTTCCTTTCCTACAACCACGGTATGCATTTACAGGCTTGAATGTCTCCCCTCATCCTAAAGCCTGTTTTCTCACTCTTCCCCGACGCCCCTCTCGTTTTTCCTCCCTCCCCCACCTGTGGTGGTGCACATGCTGGCAGCCCTGTCAGGGACTTGGATTGTTTACAATGGGAGAGTAAGGATGGATGCGCATATGGTTGTGGGTGTGTGTAATTTGTTATTTCTGGCATAAACGCTGACCTTGTCAGGACCGGTACGTCCTCGTGGAGGAAAAACGTGGTCATCGTGAGGCAGGACCTCATCTCTGAGGAACTGGTTAAGTTTAGGGCTGAGATTTCATTAGGTTAAGGTTAAGGTTAGGGATACTTTGTTTGGCCTTCCCCAGTCTCCTGTGTATCTCTGTGCTGTGGTTGTTTCTGTATCAGTCGAGATGTTTGGATTTGCATGGATTTTTGACACAGACGCCAGTGTCACTTAGTTGCAGTCACATTTCCAGATGGAAATGTCTCACTAACAGCTCGATGGTTTGCCACGATTTGGTGACTGCACTTAAATTCACGGTCCCTGAGGCGTCTGACGTGTGTGTGGTCCCCTTACGTCTACACTCGCTTGTTTAGAAAGCAGAATTCAATGGCATCGCACAAGAGAATCTCTTGTGGATTTCAGGTAACGTGCAAATTGAAAGGCGAGTTTGATTCGTCTGTCCTGGGCCGTGGTTGAAACACGGAGGCGGACACAAAGGGGGCGGGTGGAGGATAATAAAAATGCAGCGATTCTTAGTTTCAGGTGACTGTGTGCACCAGAGGCGATAACTCTTGCGACAGCAAAGGGAAGCTCAGCTTCCTTTAAAATGTCATGAAATAAAGGAGGGCAGAATTTATGTATAAATAACTGGGCCTGAAATGAGCTTCCCCGGTTTCAAAGACGCGCAGCCGACCACTGCTGTGCACCGATGAAAACACAATAGAGGGTGAATATTTAGATTCCATTTTCACACACAATGTGGCCTTTGTTTGAACCAAGAACTGTGCCTATCATGGTTTGTATCTGAAAATGAAGGAAAATTCAAATGAAACCAAAACTATAAACAATTCAGGTTCAAATCAAGGGTCTAATCAGTTGATATCAATAGTGAGTGAAAGTTAAACCTGCTATTATGGTTTAACATTTTATTTATGGACAGAAAACGAAGTTAAACATAGAAACATTTTACATATCGGAGGCATAACTGTCATTTAGGTGCCTTAAGTGTTGCATAATGATAATATGGATTATGTTGCTCAGCCCTAGTCGCGATTGTCATGTAAATTTCTTAGCAGATTTTTGAAGTAGGTCCTTGCAACAAGGAATTAGTTAGGAAGTTAATGGAGCCACTGTTGTCTTGGAGATACAGATTGTCGTGGTCATGGGATACTGGCTCCTTCTTTTTTTTTTCCAAATCTGGTGTCACAGTGGAGTGAGCTGAATAGTCCATCCTGTCAATATGTTTACCATAGGCTGAGCTTCTGAAGTAGGGCCCTTAATGAATTTGTGCTGCCTTGAAGAGTCTTCAAAAAGGCGTTTCCTGGTCCTCATTCAAGTCCACTCATCAATTAAAGGAAAATCCTTAGACCCGTGACATTTTCACTTCCTCTCTGTCCCCTCTCCAGACCGCTGTGTCACCAAGGGTGTGGTTTGGGCCCCGCCGGGCTTGCACCCAGACCTGACACCCCGTTGCAACATAATGAATTGAGACATGTGAAGGCGTGGTGTCACTGGGATTCGTGGGTGCATGGTGAAAATGTTGTATCAGCTGTCAGAGGGTTTTGTGGGAGCCGAGGGAAGCCAAGTCAGAGTGCTTCCTAAGGATGTCGAGGGGGATTCGCACTTTGACCCCCAGCTCATCAATCTTGCACAACTGTCATCTTCTCTCAGTTTCTCCATTGATGCCGTCAGAGGACGACGAGGAGACGTGGGGACTCGCTGTCTTGTTTGTTTTGCGCTGGCTTATATACATTTTACTTATTTCACGTGACCGCAGAATGGGGAAGTCTGGATGAAGAAGTAAAACCATAAGATGGTAAACTTGTCTGCGGCCTCTGGTATCACGAAACGGCAGGTTATTATTCAAGGTCAGCATGTTCACGATGCTCATGACATTGTTCAAATGAGATTCGAATCTTAATTCTGTCTGAACATGACTGCACGATGTGCAAAGTCATTGTTGTTTTGTGCGTTGACAGAAATCCGCATTGATTCTGATGCGATTGCTCTCATTCATGTCCCAACTTGCATTAGATATAGTTCTCATGTGAGACCACGTGCTGGAGTGACGCAAAATCCGACTTGAAAATTGGAATTAACGATGGGATTTCTGTGTCTTCACAGCCCCGGAAACTTACACATGAGTTGAAAAATATAGAATATGAGTCACTTCAGGCCGCAGATGTGACAAGCAATCTTAATGTGGATGAATATTCCCCAACATCTAACTCGTTACAGGATGCAGTGGTTACTATAGTGATGGTGAAACCGGAGGAATGAGTAGGTTTTTCTACAGATAAGGAGTTTAATGTGATCATCTGTGAGTGATGTTTGTCGTCTGTTGTGCATCATCTCTGCTTAACATAATCTGATTATTCTTTTATACAGAAGAACGGGGGGCATTACAGTAGCTTGACCCGTCAAGCAAATGCTAATGAATCTGCATATGTGGGTTGATTTGGGTGACCTGAATTCACTTGTGTGGAAGATTTGTCCCCGTTATTGTTCTGGGACTTTTATTTGTTTAATTTTCAGCAGCATCATGAAGAATTATTTATTTTTTTACAGATTAAATCAAAGGTCTTTTTAGAGTAAAAGAATCATTTAGTGCAGTTTCTCTTGACCCTGATAGACTGTGGGAACAAAGTGTGCACACTTGTGGAGGCTGAAGATATTCAGCCTTGTTTGAAGGGTTTGAAGCAGATGAAAGAAACTAACTGGAAAGTGATATGAATATGAGATCCAACCATCTGTTGCAATGATAATCAGAGTATTTCTATGTTTCCTGCCTGTGACTTATACCTCATTCCCTCTGGCCCCCCAAAAAAACCCTGTTTTCAAACAAGTTTAAATGGGTTATCTGCCAGTGGAAATGACCTGTTCTGTCCAGGCAGTGGTTTGCTCTGCACAGGAGGGAGTCTAACATACTCCTCCTGTGGCGAAACCTGTACTTTTATTTGATATTTAATGATATTAAAAGACGTGAGAAGATAAAAACAGGAAAGAAAACACTACCTTATAAAAGAGGGCTGGTCCACACAACTTTAATGGGCTTTTTGAGGATTAAGACCTGGTTTTAGGGTTGAGGTTAAGGGTCCCAGGTGAACACTTGTCTGCTTCATATTTTTGGCTGTTTTTAGCAAAGTTTACTTTAACCGGCTTGGGACAATGCTCAGTGTTGTCAGTTTGTAAAATCTACCGTCATTGTAGGAGCCAGTACTGAGTTAACCGAGTAAATATTGAGTAAATATTCTTGAGAGGAATGTGGCTTTGTTGATCCTTTGATGTCATTAGAACTTCTAGTTTCTTAGATGAACAGCGATGACAGATATAAGGACAGGTAGATATGTAGTGGATAATATCTAGCATTTCGGGATTGATGGACGTGTCCTGTTTGAAGCTGTGCTAGGTTTGATGTAAAAAGGGTTTTTTAAATCTATAGATTGTCCTTCACAAGCTGGAAAATCGAGGGAATATTCCTGTGTTGTTGATCCAAGAGAGGCTCGAGTCCCAGGTGAACACTTTTCTGTCTCATCTGCTTCATTTTTGGCAAACGTTTACTTTTTACAGCTTGGGACAATGCTCAGTGTTTTGTTGTAAAATCTAACTCCATCTTACTTGACTTTTGTTTTAATTGGGTCAAAAAAGGTATCATAATAATATACTTGCCACTGTAACCACTTGTTTTGTTTCCTCATGTGTTTGTGAAGTCGTATTTCATGCAGGGGTGAAGAAACACCACAGGGCATCCCAGCCCACTGTTAATCGCCGTTTTTATGGGTTCACCAGTGTTGGAAAACCCCTCCTAGGTTTACCTGCTAATGTCAGTGTGAAAAAGGCTTTATAAAGTATTGTATTCATGCACCTAAAAGAAAAACAAATGTATTTTCCAGCTTCTTTCTATTACTTATTTTCTCATATCACAGAACGTTTTAAGAGTGACAAGTTAATGTTTATTATTCATCTGTCCCTGTTATGAAAGGTCAGCACAATATTGTGACAGAAATCATGCAATAATGTGTGTATATAACTGTTTTCACCTTCCCCATGATGTTTACCTTGCAGATGTGTTGTTGTGCATTGTACGTTTGCGTTATTTCATCATCATCTGTGTCTCCACCGTGGTCTAGACGACAAACCACACGTGCAAACTCAGCACACACACACACACACACACGCGCAAACTGCTTCCTCCCTCCTGTTCAGCTGCACATATACTGTACCAACACGGGTACACATAACTGTTCTGATCTGTCTGTCTTCTCCCCCTCCCTCCCTCCCCCCTAGCTTGAGGATTTTATAATTCTCTCCGGTGGAAGAGCGTCGCGTCTTGTAAGGAGCCACAGGTCAGAAACTTTACTCCTCTCCCTCCCCTTTTTTTTTTTTTACGGTGTGGCCTGACACTGCACCTCACTGGTCTGCATGCTTCAGCACGAACGCTGCACGCTGCTCCAACTCTCCCTGTAACCACTCCAGGGCTTCACTCCTTCTTTTTTCTTCCCCCTTTTGTTTTTGCTCCCTCTTGCATGACCACACCTGGACAAATCCACCTGATCTGAATCCTCTTGGCTTTGGTGCTTTTTGAAGTGATCCTTTCCCTTTTTATTTTGCCAATCATTGTGTAATTTGCCTCCACCATGTGATTTTGGTTTTCCTTTCCTGCTTAAGTTAAGCGGCAAACTGATAGCCTGTGCTGTCTTAATTATATATAATAATGTTTTAGTGACAGACATTGTGTATGCACATGCAGCTGCCTGCTTTAAGTGGCCTCTTTGACAGAAAAACCCTGCTCCTGTAGCTTTGCTCTGCTATTGACCGTTCTTTAAACCCTCTCAGTGAACAGCGATCGCCGGTCGTAGCTTAGCAACTGTAACTAGGCACGGCAGCTCTGTCAAACTTCTATCATTCTAGTCGAAGCAACACTGTGAAAAAAGTTACTATGTCTGCAAATGGCTTGCAACTTTTTATAGTAGCCATGGTATTTGCAAAGCCAAAGAACACATCATTTTAAGCTTGTTAGAGAAAATAGATCCCCATCACCTAAACACTCTTGTAAAAATTATACATTATATATATAAAAAAACAATTAAATTGCTCCATATGTATGTATAAAACACAGTGCAATACCGCAAATAACGCCTTCTACGTTCTACATTTATTGCACCTGAGACATTAAAACTTCATTTGAAAAATGTGACAGCCTTTTCCAGGCTCTTGTTATTGTAAAGGCGTCAGCTCACATGATATTTATTTAGTAATCACAGCTAAAACTATGTATTTATCCTTTAACCAGGTACATTTCTCTCATTTTATGAAAGACCTGGCCAAGAAGTCATTCAGTAGGAAAGACCTGGCAGACACTGTGTTTTTAACAGTGCTGTCCGTGCATTTTTTTCATCCATTACTCCCAAAATTATTGGATTAGCCCCAAACCTGCTGAACAGATCATAGAAAACCTGAGAGATTTGTGTTCATAGTTTCAGGTCTCGGCTTTGTGATGTTTTTCTGTCCGCGTGCTGCGTCTGGGAACGGGGAAATCTGCGTCTCTTATCTCCTGGTATGCCAAGTTCAGGAGGGACACACTGTTAGTGTTGTGGCAGCCTGTGGGTGATGGGGGTGAGTTTTCTCACAACACTCCAAAGGAGGTTTTTGTCTCTGCTGGCCAAAATTACCACCATGAAATCAGTGCCTGCTGAAGACTGCGCTGGGATAAAAGGGCCAGGAGAAAGGAAGTTCCTATTAAAGGCAGAAAAGGAGAAAACGTAGCAGGATTCAATGGTTTTTACGGCTCCCTCATGTCATGTCCTCTGACTGGTGGTAAACCTGCAATTTGAAGAATACTTTTCTTGTTTGTTACTTTCTGCTTTATCTGCTGCTTGTAAAAAAAGGCAACTAAGTCACCGGCCCCTTAACTATGGCTGTTCAAACAACTACCACCAATGTCATAACCACTCACCACAAGGCCTTCAGCTGGGATTTTTGCAGCCTCCCAAATATAGTCCCACAATATACGCCCCAAGGCCTGGCTGGCATCACAGTATAGCCTCAAGGAAACTATATCAAGTGAAAGGTTTAAAACTTTTTCTCTGTGTGGTGGCTGCCGTGTGACCTTCAACTATTAACTTTACCATATTCAGCCTGACATGAATGAAAACTGTGTATTTTCACTCTTAGGTGCTTATTATGAAAGCAATTGTCACGTACGTACTTTACTTTTCTTAATTAAAGAGTAAACAACATTCAGAATGAACAATATCTTATCTTATCACCAGACTAACTGTATATCCTACAGAGACAAAATCCTCAATTCAAATAAACGAGTCTTCCCACCATTAGTTAACTTAAAATATCTGAATCTTAACGCTGACAAAGCATAATATCAGTGTCATCACTCCAAGAAATGTACTGGAATGAATGTTGTTTTGGTCGCTGTTGTCTGGCTCCTTCTTTTATCTATGGGCACTATAAAACTGATTTTTTTTAAAAAAATGTATATATATAATATATAAAGGTCATTTGCTATCGATAAATAGAGCTTGGGCAATATTTTATATACAAAGAAACACTCAGCAGTTTAATGGAGCTATGGCCGTAGTCTGACTAAGACGGACAATCGGAAAACACCTCCCTAGGTGGCGCTGTATCTCTCCATAAGGTAGTGCGTGTTGAATCAGTTTCCTATTGACCTTCACGTCGCAGAAAAACAAACGGCAAACGGCGAGATGGACGTGAGATGGATCAAGCTGTGGTTCTCTTATGTTTCGTACCTGGTGCACATGTTAATCGGGATATAAATTAGATTAGATCTTACGCCGCACAACGCCGCACAACGCCAAGTCCGACTCCAGTCCGACGAAGCGTACACATTATTCAGGTATGTTAGTCCGACTAAGACTAAGACTAAGATTTTGACTAACATGTTTACATGACTTTAAGAAAACTGAATTATTGCCTTAGACATTTAACATGCATGTAAACACACTGACTGAGAAATCCCATGAACGGCTCCAGTAAACCGCTTACTTTGTCATCTGAAAAACTGAAGGGCTTTAAATGACATTTTCACATCCGGCTTCATTTCTCGTGGTCCCCAAATCTAAATTCCTTCCTTTTTTTTTTGCCTTTGCAGATGTCCATTGTAAAACTCTCCTCGACATGTTTTTTTGGTTGTTTTTGATTTCCCCCTCCTTTTAATTAAAAGAAAAGCGTGCATGGTGATTATGTTTTCATGTTAGACTACAGAGGCATATTGGGTACTTAAGATGGGGAACACCACACAGCAGTCCTTGTTCCTGTAGTTAGCGTGCTTCGCTCGCCTGTATGTTTATAGGGAAGTTTTTCAAATCTTCCAGCACCATGTGACTCAGGGAAAGGGTGTGTTGTTTTTAAAAAAGCTTGCCATCAACAGACTAAATATACCCTTTACTAGACCTGACCCCTCATTTGCCTTTGCTGTGGCCACTGTAGGTCGACATGCTAGTTCAGCAGGGACCCTACAACTAGTAATTATATAGGAGAGTTTCCATTTTACCTCCTGTGTGTAGTGTTGCCTTCACACTAGCTCTTTTCTTAGACATTGAGCTGGTTATTGACGCTTTACCTAGATTTGAACTCCACCTACTTCTTCTCAGCACAACGAGAAATATTATAGATTCCGTATTCAGCTGGTTATGCGTCAGAAATGAGCACCACGTGCTCTTTGTTGTCATCCAGCGCAAAATATGTGAAATCATTTCATGATCAGGATTTCACACTGTAGGTCACAATGTTATATCTTTGATGAGTGTTTTTGAAAGTTGAATTTGTCCTCTCCGTGTGAATTACCACGATGACTGCTGCATCATGTGTTGCAGTTTATAGATTTCCCTTTTTACATGTGACCAGTAGTCAGCTGTGCAGTGGGGGGTCTATACAGCTGTTCGCCGGGTTTCCGATGACTATGTGGCTCTGACACGGTGGCTTTGCACTTTTACAACACGCGGCTTATGTTGATCTCCAGCGAATTGTGGATGGTTTGGACCAACGCTGTGGATTTATCTGTTGTATTCATTTATCTAGACAATTTGAAAAGGGAAGCAACCGAATTTCACAGTGAAACATACGGGCACTTTGGGAAGCTTAGTGGGAAGAGTCTATATACAGGCTAAAGATGATGTTTGAGACTTGAATAAATTATTTATGGTGAGTGCAGTTACAGAGAAGAGGAGGCTCTAGAATCCCACCCCTCATCTCTGGCCTGGATAATAATTCAATACTTTGGAATATAACATTTTTGCAGTCGTAATGTTAGACATTTTTAACATATCGATCTAATGTTTATGTCGTGCCAGATCTGTTGATATTTTTTTAAAACAACAATTTAGAGCAGGGGTTTCTCAGGACGGGGCCGGTCGTATGATGAAAAGGGTGATGTGGGTGATATGAGCTCAAAACTATATCGCAATATTCCACGGTATACTGTAAATATACAGTAATTCACAATAAAAAAAGTAATTCATGGGGCATAATTAATCTGTGAATAAAAAATGTATAAAAATACAAAACATTACTTGACATTGAGTGGCGGGCCGTATGAAATGGACGGGGGGTGGCACAAGTTTGAGACCACTGACCTGAGGTTTACTCAATGTAAGTAGAAATTAGTCTTTATTTATTTATAATTTGACATTTATCATGATGATGATTATCAAGATGGACTGATTTTAAAAGGTCTTTTGTCCAGCCCTAACCTTTAAGCCCCATTTAGCGACATCAATACAACCCCACTGAACCTCAGACCATGCAGACTCTCTTGTGGGTCATGTCGGCACAGGGAATAAAAAATCACCAACAAACAAAGATCTGTGGTTTTTAATCCACCCTTAGTCTTTGAGTGTGTTGGCAGTCTACAGTGTTGACGGGTCGCTCGTCAGACAACCATCAACACTCACACCTTCCGGCGTCTTAGACTCCAAACAACCACAGGACAACATGCAAACCCCATCTGTATATATATATATATATATATATATATATATATATATATATATATATATATATAAAGCCTCGACTTTCTAAATGTCAAAAACGGTTCATCAGCCTTCAGGACAACACAACCCAGAAGTCGGATGTAGCTGTTAGTATTTCGGGATGGGCCCCTGGTCACGGCCTTATCTTATAACAGGGACTTAATATCCACAGTTGACATTATCATGTACACGTGTGAGCAGGCTTGACCAGGACAAGTCTCACTGAGATTAAGAATCTCTTTTACAAGAGTGTCCTGGTCAAGACAGGCAGCAGCAGCAGCACACTTTACAAGTTACAGACACCATAATCATCATACCATACTGTAAATGTAAGAGATAAATACACAGTCAATGGATAAAAGTACAAGGGCTCAACAAATGTCGGCTTAGTGACATTAAAAGCAGTTAAAAACATCAAAAGTTTGTCACTCCAAGTCATTCAGTAGCCCTTTAAAAGTGTTCTCCTTCCATTTTAGGTCATTTTACATCTATAGCCAAACTCCATTAATCTGTAAATGACATTGGAGGAGACATCTGTGCCCATCAGTGTGTCGTTTTCACTGGTCGCAGTATTTTGTTTCCAGTGAAGGCTCCTCGCTCTCACTTTCTCATACAGGCCTGGCTCCAAATAACTCATAATACCCTGGGAGAATGTGAGGCCACGCACTGAAGTACTCGGAGTCCTGCAAACACTGCCGACGCAACGCAACCACACCACTGCTTATCTGTTTTTGTGGCACCTGCAGACAACAAGCGCATTCATCGACCTGATTTTCACACATCCAAATGTGCATAAGACTGTGCAGGGTAGCGGATGCACTTTTGCATTAGGGCAACCAACTATTACAGAGAAATTAAGGGGAAGGGGAAGAGAGGTTGAGTTATCGTAAGCTGCTGGTTCTGCATTATCACCACTTCCATGGCTGGATGGGTACATGGTCCTTATGTCAGCAGCCATACAACTAAGAAAGTATAGTTAACCCTTTAACACGCCCATTTTTCCAGAATAACTTTCAATATCTGTCAGTTATTGACAATTTACGGCATGTTAAAATACTGTTTTAACAATTTAAAATTAAAGAAAAACTTCTTTTTTTTGAAAAACACTGCAGTTGTACACAAACAACAGATTTTTAGCATGTTAAATTTGAATTTGTGCAAATGAACAGTATAAAACTACATATTTTGAGTCTCTCAATGTTTCTTTGTCTCTCAATGTGCAAAAATAGGCCAAAAAAATGGAAACTATGTACAGGTGTTCTTCCTCTCTGGCGACAAAGATGCTGACTCGCCAGCTTCCTGAAACAGCGCAAGTGAAATTACCGTAATATCCAGCTTTCAAAAACCGCTGGAATTTGTCCGATAGCACAAACCATCGCGTAACTACAGTAATACAAAGTGCGCTTGTGCAAATGTGTCATCAGCAATACACTGTTGAAGGTATTGCAGAAGGTGGGTCGACTGGTGCTTGTACTAATGAGGTGAATCAGGATCACCACCAAAATCTAATCCTAACTTTTTGAGTAATACTGCTCACACAGACAAACCCCAGCAAAGACATAACCGACTTAGTAGACGTAACAACTGCTCCTCTGGATGTAAACCTTTACTGAGTGTCTAAACAGTGACTCCACAACAGCAGAAGTTAATTTCTCCCAGAAGAACAACACGGAGCAAAATTTTATGTGCAGCGCTGTGTGGAAATAAAGCGCCGAGCTGCCAAAAGAGACATTCTTTCCACAAAATGATCTGCTTAGTGAATATTTCCCCATTACACAGTCCTGTTTGTGCATGGTCAGGCCCGTTGGTATTTCACAAACAGTCAGAGTCTCCAAAAGCGGGCTCTTGGCATCCTGCGGCAAGAGGAAGAAGAGCGTCGCTGTGTATTGATACTTGATGATGAGCGATGACATGAAAAAGAGCCAAGACACGTGGGGGGGTTGGAAACGTTGGCATGGAGTGAATGTCCGATTCCCTCGCATCGACCCCCACCACGCTCCGTGTCCTCCTCCACACTGTCTGCTCACAGGATGTGGCGCTTCTTGACTGAATTCTCTCTTTCGGAAATCTGTATTAGGGCTGAGTAATGTTTGCAATATAATATAAAAGTGGAGCTTCAGTTCAGTATTGTGTCCTTATAGTTGGGATTAGGGTCGTGCCTTGAGTAAGAAATTGATTTTCTTCTGCCAGAGTGACTGTTTTTAAGGAATCCCCATCAGCACTGGCCTAAAACTGATCGACAGGTATACAGTCGCAGTGATTGATCCTGATTATCAGTTCAACTGGCAGGGAAATCTGTTGATGATTTGTTTGTGCTGCACCAAAGTGTTGTGTTTTTTCCTTGATTGAAACAGTCAAAGTGTTGGTGCACAGATAGGCAGAGCTCCAGTTCCCCCTCTCTGTCCTCTGTCTTCAGTGGGCAATCTGCCAATATCTGTGCCCAGTTAACAGCGCAGTGCTGGGAACCCCAAGGCCCCAAGCAGGTGTCAACCTTCCTGCGCAGCCAAAGGAGCCGAGAGGGGAACACAAAAGGCTCAAAGAGTCCTGCCAGCATGGTAACCGTCTTAAATATCCCAGGCCCAGTCCGGTCACTCCTCTAAATCTCTCGGCAGCAAAGAGTAGATGCCAGCGTACTCTTTCTGCAACTGTAACACTGACTCTCAAAGGGTTTTGAAGCTTTTTTTAAGCTGCGTTCTAAACGGGGAACATAGTGTCGAGATTGATAGAGCGTCAGGAGTGCACACACACACACAGAGGGACAAGTCTCATTTGAGGGTGTTATTTATGCAGCGTGCTACTAGATTTATTTTCAAAACAATTCAAGATAAATTTTGCCCTATATCCTTTATCGTGGATTTATTTCTCCCGGCATCTGTTTCACAATCACAGTTAATTCTGCCGTCTTCAGACAGTTGGCGGCTTGTCTTCACAGGGAGCTTCCACATCCAGAGCTCATGGGCTTGTGTGATCTTTGGAAACACTGGTTTGGCTCGGAACGTGCCTCACGGCTAAGCTGCCCTGGCATTTAGATTAGCGAGACTGCAAAAGACGTGGATGAGAGGGAGAAGAAGTTCTCCTTCTCTCTCTCTCCCGCTCTTTTTCGGTTCATTGTTGACTGCGCTGCAGTGATGATGTGGATGTGATGGGGGAGGAGTGGAGTGGCGTGGAGGCTGCCCTCATCTTCACTAAACAATAGGTCCTTGTGTGTTTGACCCCTCTATAGCAGAGCGGAGTCCATGGTTAGTGCTGAAACCGGGGTGGAATTCCATCTCTGCCTGATTCAATTGCTTGAAATGAAAAAAATCAACAGTCCGAGTATTTCGACGGTCCAAACCTCTAGGGCCATTTGTTCTCATTTACAAACAAATCAATAATCAATGATTGTCCTGCCCCCTTTTCTTTGGCTGCGGTTGTCCTTGTTAAATTGTCTATACATGCTGTGCCATATGATACATTACTCCCTCAGCAGGGCGACCGATTGATGAATACGAGGTCACTACAAACCGGCTCGAAATGATTGATTTATTCTGACCTTATCATTTGCTCTGTGATTTCAGTGGGGGGGAAAAAAAAGGACATATTACCTAATAAAACATCAATAGCATTACATTTGGCTTTTATCACAAAGTATTTTAGGTCGTTTCATTCATTGCATGTCATAATAAGTCTCTGCTGTTGCTTAAATGCAAAATAGATCCATGTCGTTCAAACATGGTGAAACAGGCCCTCGGTTCCCGTGCGTGATTTTTGTTTTCTCATCTCGAATCTCGTCTTACAAGACATCCGATAACCTTTAATCCCTTCCTCCGTGTGCCCGGCCCACCCATTTTGCGGAGGTGTGCTGCAGGTACCTGAGCGTCTTCAAAAACCAGAATTACCTGTTCTGTGCTGGATCATTTTACTCTCCCCAGGAAAGTGAAGCAAATCCACTGACCAGTCAGACACGCCCTCCTTCCTTCCTTCCTTCCTTCCTTCTGCTTGTTGCTATTTCGTTCGTTCCATTTATGTTTTAGTATTGCAAGAAGCCAAATGCATTGGTATTAAATGTGAGTGATGTCAGGATACAAGGCCAAACTTGTGCTGGAATCCTCCAAACACTTCTGGCACATGAGTGGATCAAGAGGAAAGGAAGCCTTATGATTAAATTACCTCACTTTCTCAGTCAGTGTGTGTGTGTAATATTTAGCCAAGGGAGGTAATCGGTCTTCGTCCACGTCAGAATAATTTTAAGTTAGTCGTGAAAAAACCGACCTCAAGATTATTTAGCATGTGCAGTGAGTGCAGTGAGTTTGGCAAACGCAGCATGTTTTTTTTAAAAGTGGGACAGGTTTAGAGATTTATTTTAATATTTAACATAAGCTGTAAAGCCCATGCTCTCGCCCCAGCTTTTCTGTTGACCTAAAACTGGTGACTTAAAACATGGATTGTTCTATTTTGTCTTTATTTTTTTTTCCAAAAAAAAAAGAAAAAAAAAAGGGGGCAGTCTCAACAAAATGCCAAAATGTCATCTGTGATAAAAACCAGATTCTCCATATGTGAGACTTGGAAAGCAGCACTTCACTTCACACTTCAATGTGAGACCTTTGTGTGCTAAACAATCAAAGATTACTATTCATTATAAGTTAATTTAATTAGGTTGTACCAGTCTTGATGATCTGCAGTGACGTGCATTTGAAAGTGCCCGGCTTTCGATGGGACATATTCAGGTTTTATTGAACGTGACACCGTGTCCCACGGTGGGTCTGGATAATTTCAACACTCGCATAAACACACTGAGCACAGGGAACCTTAATGGAGGCCTTATCTGGCACATCCTGACTCTGAGGTGAGTGCACAAGCAGAGAGCGAGAGCTGTTAAAAGACAAGAGAAACCATGATGCTCTGCAAATTGGCACATGGAAAACAACACACACACACACACACACACACCTGATATGAACAGATACCAGCCCTACCCGGAATGCTGTCGTCATCACCATTATTGTCACCGTCATGGCCGTCGTCACCGGCAGAGGCAAACAGATACACCTACGACTGTTTCTTAACAATAGCCCCCTGTAGAATAATGTGTTTTATAATAAAAGGGGGATTTTCTTAAGCCTGAGGTGTTTAAAGTTCAGTGTTAACTGCACGTCAGACAAAAGTGTGTGACTTTTCTTTGTGTAAGACGCTCTCTGGCTTCTCCGCTGGAGTGGCGCATCTGTCCTTCTGTGTCATTCGCGAGTGGTTACTGGTCACACTTATGACTTATTTTGAACTCCCGTTTTGAATCTTCCAGAATCGCATTTTGACATTTTGCGTAGTATCGCTTCAAGGACGCAACCGCGTACAAATTCAGTCTTCTGTCACTTCTGTTCACACAGATTAAACAGAGGCAGGGTAACGACAACAGGAATGACCAAACCCCCACATTTCATGTTCTGAATAAAGTATGAAAACTTGCCAAAGTCTCATTGAGAGCACACTTCCCTTTTTTGTGGTGTCTCAAGTTGATTCATGAACACTAAGGGAAAGGACGTGAGAAGCGCTGGTTCCTCGTGTGGATGGGCTTTCACTGAACACAGCTCAGTTTCCTTGAAGACGAACAGAGAAACGTCCCTACAGAAAATGAAAACCGCATGTGTATTGACTCATTTCATTATCCAGCTCACAGAAGGCCATCATGTTTGTCTGTGTGAAACATTAGCTCCACATATGATGAATCTTGAACCAGTAAAAGGTGATTTCTGTGTGAAAAACAACAGACGCTTTGTTCATGACTGGTCGCTATAGGCACAGGTGTGGATCATCAGATTAACGAAGGCTGATTTGCATGTAGCTTCCTCACTACCTCGTTAATGTTATCCCTAACACCTGTGCTTTTTTTTTTAAAAAGGGCCTATTGATTGCTAATCTAATTATCGACACCCCCTCTCAGTTTCAGTAACACTGGTTCTTCTTCTGTATTTCACATGTGAAAAACAAAATTAGACACGTTACCTTATTTGAAGAGGAAGTGGTTTTCATCACACACAGTTTTGAGTCCAGCAGATCATCTCTGATGCGTGCGACGCGCTCTACTGACCCTGAGTGATACAAAAGAGGATGAGTCAGTTCTGCCAGCTCGCAGTGTGAGGGAAGTGGATCTGTTGCCCGGCCGCTCTTAGCATATCTGTGCTGCACATTACCAGGCTGTGAGGATCTCGAGTCATTTCTGCATCTCTGGAAAGTGCTTGATGAGTGCACCACATGTGTCGCTTCATCTCTCCGTGTGTGTGTGTGTGTGTGTTTTTGCAGAGGAAACTTCACGATTCCAAAGACATCGGAGTCGAACATGGGATTTGGCGTGCTGGGAGTGTTCCTGGGTCTGCTCCTCGAAGTCTCCACCCACGGACCCCTTACTGTGCCTCGGACCTCCTGGAGACACCAAGGTGAGGTGGTGCAACCATGTACACGATGTCCTGTAAATGAAAAAGAGAGACTGCAGTGACTCTCATTCATAAAGGTAAGAGTGGGCTGTTGTCCGTGATGCGTGCTCTCAGGACCTTTACACATTACATTACATTACATTACATGTCATTTAGCAGACGCTTTTATCCAAAGCGACTTACAAAAGTGCATTTAAACATTTGGGTACAAATAAGAGCTAGAAGTAAGTAAGAGCTTTAAGTTGATCAAACTATGAAGTGCTAGTCATAAGTGCGATGTACAAGTTTTTTTTTTTTGTCGTCTTAGTCGAGGTAGAGTCGGAGCGGACACACTCTCTGTCCCCAGTGTAAAAAGGCATTACAGTATTGTGCTCCTTTTTAGACTGGAACAATCTACAGAACACCCTCAATCTCTGGATACTCTGGATCATTTTAAATGAATTCTAAAGGAATTAGAATCTAAATGATTGTAGGTTTCTGTCGTTAGGCTCTCTAATGTCTCTTATTGTCTTGTTGTTATTTGAATGAGTTCTCTTTGTTGATGTGTGTTTGCCGATGTTGCCTCTTGGTCAGGACGCCCTTAGAAAAGATATTTGTCTCAATGGGATTATCCTGGTAAAATAATAAGGTTTACAGAAAATGAACAGAAATATAGAATGAAACCACACCCTGGGAATCAATGATGCCTTATCCCTGCTCTTACACAGACAAATCAGACATATTAAAGATATAATCTGCAGCTCTCTTGAATTTTAATCTGTGTTTTTTTTACTTGTACAAGTAAAATACAAGGTGTTTCTTTGAAGCTTAGATGCAAATCTTTTGGCTTCACAAAGTCTAAACACTTGGCTACTACTACTGCTGCTACTGTAGATACTGTTAGGCCAGTTTCTCACAATATCATTTTCTTCAGTAGCATTATAACAAAGGTTCAGTATCAACGCTATGATGTTTATGCATCGTGCAAACATCATTTTGCACATAATGCACAATTGCTTTGAGTGTTTTATCACATTTTATATTTCTGTTTCTTGTACTTCTTGTAACCCACAATTCATTATATCTCAAACTATGAGCACGCTCTTACGACTCGTGTATCTTCACCTGTTACTTGTTTCATGCCATAAAAAGGAAGTTTAAACCCACAATTCATTGTATCTTAAACTATGAGCGCGCTCTTTTGACTCGTGTATCTTCACCTGTTACTTGTTCCTTGCCATAAACAGAAGTTTAAACCCACAATTAATTATATCTTAAACTATGAGCGCGCTCTGTTGACTCGTGTATCGTCACCTGCTCGCTTAATTTATCTCTGCAGACTCGCTTCAGTCTCACCACAGGCCCTTGGGTTGTGGCATTTACTGTCAAGACGCCGTTGTGTTTGCATGCTCCTGTTTACATAAATAGCTCCAGTAATTCAGTCTCTCTGTTAGAAGCGGCACAGCTCACCCTTTAACAAAGTTTAACCGCACTCCGCTGCACAGTCACAGTTGCAGTCAGTCCGTCAGTGAGAGTATTTGCTTTCATCATTGTGGTGTTTATGTCCAGGCACCTGCAACCTGAACCCTCTTGCACCTGGCACAGCCAAAGTCACCCAAACACAAACTGGCCACTGTATTTGCCGTTCATCACGCTGACATTTAAAGTGGCAGAAAATGTGTCCAGAAACGAGTTTGGCTCCCACACTCATTGCAGTTTTGTTTTGATGGCCTTCTGTTGACATAGTTGGTGTTTACACTAACATTCACTACAGACATGCATTGGTAAAAATGAGACATTTATGGGTTTTTTTTGGCTGTTTTTGATGCTGACGTAATGTGAGAAAATTGTTTCGTGCTCAGATTTAGATCTGATGGAGTTTTCCGAGCCCGGGATCTTCAACTACTCCACGCTGTTGCTGAGCGAGAAAAGCGACGCACTGTATGTGGGAGCCAGGGAGGCCATCTTTCAGCTCAGCAAGAAGAACGTGACCGTCAGAAACAACAAGGTATCAAACGACAAATCAGATTGTAACAAACAGATATAAACTTCTATTCATTATTCGTTTGATTCTTTTTTTTCTAAAAAAAATTTATTTCTCATTTAAACCACCAAGGTTCAGTGGAAAGTTGCAGAAACCCCCGTGTCGATGTGCGCGCTTAAAGGAAAGTCGAAAGAGGTCGGTCTCAGCACTTTGGTCAACCCTGGTTGTTTGTAAATGTGCTCTAGAACTAAAGTTCACTTGACTGTTTTTGATCTTTAGTGTTATAATTAAATAGGCTTTCATTAGAGTATTTTTATTCTCATTGGTTTCCAGAAGGACTGCCTGAACTACATTCGAGTGCTACAAGCGGTCAACGATGAGCGCTTGTATGTGTGTGGGACGCACGCCTTTCAACCACTGTGTGACTACTTGGTAGGTTAACAACGCTCAATTCCTCCATCACTGGAAACCTCAACCTCCACAGACTCATTTAGCGATGCAGCAACCGCTTAACTGACACTTCCTCCTGTAGAACCTCACTGACTTCTCATTGACTGGTCGACCTGAAGACGGCAGGGGGAAATGCTCCTTTGACCCCTCACAGAGCTTTACCACGGTCATGGTTGGTGAGTTAAGGGCCAGTTTTTTTTTTTTTTTATCTCATTTTACAAAATGTTATTTGATTGTCAGCCTGCAGGAATTCTCTTCAGTAATCTGTATCTAATCATTTGCCTTTTTTTTTGTTGTTGCTTCATTGTTTAATTTCCTGTCAGATGGAGAGCTGTACTCTGGGACGTCGTATAACTTCTTAGGCAGTGAACCCATTATTTCCAGATACTCTCCGAGCCATTCCCTGCTAAGGACGGAGTATTCCACGTCATGGCTCAATGGTGAGTTGTAACCGAGTGTGACAAGTGAACATCTTGTTTTAATTTCAATAGTGTTTGTGTCTGAGGAGAGGAATTTCTGTCTGCTGGAGCTGTACGCCATTTCTACATATTTTTAATAGATGTGTATCGGCTGAAATAAAGCCAATGAGAGTCCCAGCTTTGCTTGAGTCAACTTTAGTTTTGTGTCTGTCTACTCGCTGTACAACAAAGTATGGAAGTGCAAGTAAAAATGTGAAGTTTTTTGGGCAGAGGTCTGAAAGGGACTTCAGTAAAATACTCGGATGGTAACAATCTGTGTGCAGTTGTACAAAACATCCATTTAGCAGGGTCTGGATTCTGTGTGTGTCCGTGCCGAACGTTGTTTTAACTGCGAATAATAACAAATGTCCCATAACGAGTGTCAAATCTCTCTGGAATGTATCTGTTGTCTGCAGCTGCTCTTCACATAACCAGAAAAGATGTAGCTTGTTTTCTTCTGAGCTGTAAGCTTTCAATTAAATACATAAAATACTCAAATACTGCGGCTGGTTTGTCAATTCAAGTTGCTGTATAAACATGACGGTGCAAGACGGTGGCCTCCAGAAAGCAAGACCCTTGCCTTAAGTCCATATAAAAACGAGCAAACAGTCTTTATTTTAAAGCAATTATACATTAATCCTAAATTTTAGTGCACCAGGTACATGTTTAATTACCTTTTGAGTGATTATTAAGTATTGGAGTGGACTAAAGAGTGTCTATTAAAGGATTTGGATCAGGTTCAGGGGTTAACAAAACCTCAGGAGGGCAATTCCTGCTTTGTAGTTCTTGGGCTTGAAAAGCAGTTCGTAAAGGTATCTTCTAAATTATGTGTGACTGCACCCAGAGGACCAGGTACACAATGAGGCTTTCACAACAACACCACGTCGATTGTCCTCGTCTTTTCTTCCTCAAAGACCCTTTCACCAACACCTGTCTCTCTCTCTCTGTTCTCCTCGCAGAGCCCAGTTTTGTTTACGCCGACGTGATCAAAGAAGGACGCAACGCAGCATCTGGCGAGGACGACAAAATCTACTTCTTCTTCACGGAGGTGTCAGTGGAGTATGAATTCTTTGGCAAGCTGCTCATCCCCAGAGTGGCGCGCGTCTGTAAGGTCAGTACACTCCATGTACCATCTGTACATACCAGCAGCACCTGCCTTTGGCCCTTATCTCCCTCAACTATGTGTTATCTCCAACCTGAGCGCATATCTTAGTACAAATAAGATCAAAAGTGTCAAGAACAGAACTTCCACGAGTCCCCTTTCTAAAATAGAACTCCGGTTACAATCAGAGATGAAGGTTCCGCCCACAAATCATGAAATACCGCAGTTAACAGTCAATGTTGACTATGTACACACACACATTTAGTGATATTTGGATTTGCATCAGCTTTATTTATTTTCCAATCACCTCACGATTAATCCTTTATTATGACGAATGGGTTAAAAAAAACTCCCAATATTCCTCTACCCACACTCTTCATGTCTTCAAACATGCCATCACAGGGTGACCTCGGGGGCCAGCGCACTCTGCAGAAGAAGTGGACGTCGTTCCTCAAAGCTAAACTGGTTTGCTCCATGCCTGAGCTCAACTTCGTCTTCAACGTAGTGCACGACATCTTCATCCTGAAGGAGTCCGACAGTAGGGACACGGTCATCTACGGCGTCTTCACCTCTCAGTGGTCAGTGATTTAAAGATGTTGACCGGGGTAACACCAAAAGGGAAAATTGCTATTACAATACTATTTTGCTCCTCAAAATTCACGTCTTCCTCCCTTTTCTTCTCTACTTCTTCCATCGTCCCCTGTCCCTCAGGGGTAATGTGGGCTTGTCAGCTGTGTGTGCCTATAAAATGACTGATGTGGAAGATGCCTTCTCCAAGGGCAAGTACATGCAGAAGGCCACCGTGGAGCACGCGCACACCAAGTGGGTGCGGTACAATGGCATCATTCCTACTCAACGCCCCGGAGCAGTAAGTACTTTTGACACCAATTAAGAAGATTGCAGTTTGTAATAAGTGTAGCCCAGGGCTGATACATTTAATGTTTCCAAAAGTGAGCTGACAAATTGCCAACTAGAAATCAAAACCCTCATTTAACCAGAGATTAGTTAAATCCAGGATCACTCCCGAGTCCCACCGCCCTTTTGGCAGAATTTTTACACTGCATTATGAAGCACTTACAGTAAATGCACTGAGTGTTGTTGTTGTTTTTTCCTCCCCCTTCCTCCACCAGTGCATTAACAACCAGATGCGACATCAGAACATCAACAGCTCTCTCAACCTGCCAGACAAGACTCTTCAGTTTGTAAAGGACCACCCCCTGCTGGAGGATCCTGTCCTGCCCATCGGCAACCGGCCTCGCCTCATCACCAGAGACGTCAACTACACTCAGATCGCCGTGGAGAGGGTCCGTGCGCTCGACGGCAACGTTTATGACGTAGTCTTCACCGCAACAGGTTTGAAACTGTCATGAGTTTCTGACGCTGATGTGACTTGTTTTAAGTCTGCGTGTGCTCAGGATCTTATACTGGTCAGTTTATGCTTGATAATAAATAGCCGCACATTAAGACACTTTTTTTTTTATCCTGTTATTAAAACTTGACAGCAAAAAAGAGACAATTTTAATCTATATAGTTTAGTTCAGTTTTTATTTTAAATGAATTATATTTTAAACCACAAGTTGTTTTTAAGCCCTTTTCAACGCTAAAGCTTTTAGGTACAGTAGAAGGTGAAAAATATGATAAAATAAAGTTACGGCAACAAGTTTGTGAGCCTAAAGCGGATACATGACAACTAAACGGTCCCTGAATTGCCACTGTGTAGTTTTCAAAGTCTGATCCCTCAGTGCTTCTAGTTTTAAGCTTTTTATTAAAGGTTTTTTTCTCTCGCTTCTACCTTTCCCTAAAAACATTTGACTTTTTATTTTTAAGTCATTTTTTTTCGTCCCCAGATAAAGGAATCCTGCACAAGTCGGTGGTGTTTGAAGATAACGTTCACCTTGTGGAGGAGGTCCAGCTCCTGAAGACCTCTGAGTCCATTAAGACCTTGCTGCTGTCCTCAGAGGTAAACGACTTCAACTTCAAAACTCGGCACAGAGAAAACTGGCTCTGAGTTGAGAAAACACTCAGCCGTGTGTGTCATGTCTATGTGATGGTGTATATACAGTACGGAGAGTGGGTGTAGGATGTGGTTAATCTGTTGTGAAGGTGTAGGATGTTGCAGAGAAGATGGCACTACTGTTTAAATACAAAAGGACCTAGTGTTAATGCATATGACGTCATTTTTACTGGGTTTTCCATTAAATGCACTATTTTGGGGGGGGGAAATTGCAATATATCGCCTTGTTTATAGTATTTTAAAGAAGTGTATTTCTGCCACATCAGCAAAATAAAAACAGATCAGTTTCTTGTTAATAAAATATATCCGTTTCTAGACATGTATAGTGAAAAACAATCAACTATATAACACAATATAACGTGATGCTGATCTGTTTTTCAATATGCTTCCACCCTCGTGGATCAGATTATGTATTGTATCACCAGAATCTTGCCAATACATAAAATAAATGTAAATTCTACGTTCAACGATGTTTTTATGCAAATGTTTGTGCACAGTTTCCCTCGTAAAACAACCTCCCGCTTCCACAGACGCGGTCTCTGTATGCCGGTTCAGACTCTGGCGTTGTCCAGTCTCCCACAGCCTTCTGCAGCAGGTATCTGTCCTGCGAGGACTGTGTGCTGGCACGGGACCCGTACTGCGCTTGGTCCCATCGCAACGCCACCTGTGTCAATACCCTTGACGTTCCCAGGCCTCAGCACGGGTAACTCGGCACAAAGCTAGATGTGCTCGATCACATCAATCTCTCACACTACATACCAGTGCTCCACTCATGCATTATCACACAGCTTAACCAAACCAAAACCACCATCCAGTGACATTTTTATGGATCCAGTTTGACCTGCTTTGACTGTCTCGGAGTAGATATGTCTCCATTTCAGCACGAGTGCTTGTGACACTAATGCTTTGTTTGTTTTTTTTATTTCCAGGACACTTATCCAGAGCATGAATGGTGATGCAGACAAGTGTCCTAGAGGTAACACGCTCTCACACTAACTGATAAAAAGGCTTCATTACATGTACAGTATCGGTGCCTATTCTTTAATAGTCATGAATTATTGTTGTTTTCAAATGACCCCCTATGTGAATCACAGAGCTGCGTGACATGCAGATTAGTGCACAGTTCAGACCACATTTTTCTGTCTGAACCAGACGCATTTAACTCAAGTTCCACTCCCTCTGTGTTACCTTTTCCACTGACACACTGATATTATCATTGTCACTGATTGTTCTCCTCGATCACATGCGTGCACAGCACAAACGCCTGTCAGTATGCAAATAGATAAACATAAATATAACTTAACCAAAGTTGACTTGAACCTGAGTATCGTTAAAATAATTTTTCTGAATCTGGCCCAACCAGTCAAGTCCTCTAATAAGGATATGGTCTAGTTGTTATAGTGTTTTTTTATCACTGCATAACCTGAATGAAATTAAGTGATGTTTTTTTCTTAAGGCTGCCAAATATGAGCTAAAACTTTGATATTTTTTTCCCCTACATGTTTGGTCATTGTATTACAAAATGGTTTCTAAAAGTTACCTCAGGTCAAAATAACTTTTAGTTATTTAAAAATACACTAGACAAGTCTTCAATCATTTCTCTCTCCTTTTTGCTTTGTAGTGCCAGGTCTGCCTGTGAAGGATTACCAGCAGGTGACGGTGAAACCAGGGAGCTCTGTTGAGCTCCCATGCCTGGTTCAATCCAATCTGGCGCAGGTGATGTGGAAATCTAACGGCTTGATTCTCACCGAGGCGTCTGGCTTCCACCTTATAGGCGATAGCAGTCTCCTTATTTACAGCGTGGCTTCTGTGGATCAAGGCAACTACGAGTGCTGGTCTGTGGAATGGGCCCCGGCTGCTAAGAAGAACTTCAGCCGTCTCCTGGCTGGCTACGCTGTTTCTCTGGAACTTCCAACCAGAGCCCCTGATCAGGTGGGCCAAGTGACCACCATCCTCGGCAGAGAGGACGCAGCTAGCACACATGCTGCTGAAGGTAATGATAATACAGAGAGAGCCCCATTAACTCCAGCCATTGCTCCTCCCAGCTACACAGCCCCAGCTTCGGTCTCGATCCTCCTCACCTCCCCACCCCAAACTGACCCATCACTAACCCCACCCCCTAGTAGCACTATCAAGTTCCATCCGAAGCTGCATCACCCCCCGAGCCCCAACGGGCCCCTCTCAGAAACCAAGGCCCCAGCCGCCGAATATCTGCAGCACAACAACAGCATCGCTCTCCTCTTCCTCTTCCTCCTGTTCTTCCTGCTCTTCCTGTGCGCGCTGGCCTACAACTGCTACATGCAGTATCTCCCGGCTCCGTGCATGCGCATGCGAGCCGCTCTGCTGGGCAGTCACAAGAGCGCCAGTCAGCCCGAGTACCGGGCCTGTGAAGCGGGTCTGATGGAAGCACCCGCGGCGGACAAAATTAACATGACGGAGGCTCCGACGCAGAACGGCAGCCAAACCTCTCAGAACCTCCGGGCGCTCCGCGACACCGGGTACGAGACTGAGCCGGAGTGCGGCAACGGTCGGGTCACCTCTCACAATTATGGAGACAACTGCGCACACCAGGAGAAACCGTTCGACGTGGACTGCGACTCTCAGTCCATCCAGTTCGCAGATGCAGATGAACCTTACTGCTAATGCGCCGCTGCTGCTTCTCTGTGTGTTAAGATGGTTTATAGAGTTTTAAGTGGTGTCCTCTGCACAGACGTATGTTCAGTGCACAGCATGGGTCATAAGGATTAAGTCAGGTGTCCCACTTGACTGTGGAGATTTTCCCTGCTGGCAGACATAGGGCTTTTGATAATGAGGTAAAAAAAACAAAAACAAAACTATATTCATAGAAGCTGCAGCTTAATCCAGCAAGTGAAGCTAATATTTTTTAAATTCCAAATTGGAAACATTCTTTTACCAAATTGGTAAGTCACTGCGATGTTTTCCAAATTGGAATCACGTTTTTTTTGTACAGCCTTTCTGCTTTTTGCGTCTATTTTTCAAAGCAATGTGCAAGGCTAATGGACTAATGGGTGAATGCTTCACAGTTGCAGTGTTTTCTCAGGGAAGATTTTCTCGGTGCGTCGTAGCCGTGCCTGTGTCGTACTGTGTGGCCGTCTGCAGCACCGGGTATGTGCGCTTTAAACTCACCCAGTGAGTGTCGGGGTTTGAACATCGGAGAGAAACAAAAGAGAGAAAAAGAATGGAGTAAATGAAACCACTGTCCTTTTTGTAGTCTCATCCTGTGTGACAATGTTGAGTCTCTTAATGTTGTTGTTGTTTTTGACATTCCTACATGGTCCTGTGTGTTAACCTCTACTCTTCATGTTCCCTCATGTGGATTGTGACAGTGTAAAGATGCACAGGATGCTTGTTGATACCAGTTCTTTTTCTAAAAAACAAAGCCCTGGAAACAATCTGAATTTTTTTATTATTATTATTATTGAATTACTATTTTTAATTAAACCTACTGCTCACTTTTAGAATTATTTAAGAAGTCAACATTTTGTCCATGGTACAAGTTGTTGTTCTTTCCTATTGTGTTTAGTTTATTTATTGCAGCAGATTTTTTTTTTAATCCCAGCCCCTCATTGTTGAGTCTCCCTCTTGTCTTTTCTGCATGTCCTCCTTTTTATTTTGATTTTGATTTCCTACTTTCCTCAATACTCTTGTTTTCCACTACTCCCTCCCTCACAGCCTCCTCTTCTGTCGGCACTTCATCTTCCCTGTCAACATCTGGAAGTAGCTCTCCCTATGCACTCCCTTCCTCCTCCTCTTCTTCTTCCTCCTCTACCACCACCTCCTCCTCTGCCAAGCTCCACAGTGTGGAGGCTCGGGAGGCAGAGGTCAGGCTTTTGCCTCCGCTGCTGAAGGACCAGGCCTGGGGGGTTCATGCCCAGGAGACCTTCCTGCTCTTCTGCCTCGCTTTGGGTGAGTGGTGCCTCTGACAATGACTCAGCTCACACCGCAAAACCAAACTGTCTTTAGTTTGGAAATCTTCTCTCTTTCCTTTTTTTTTTTTTTTAACACTCCCCTTTCTCTCTCCCTGCCTTATTTTTTTACTCATTCCGTCTCATTTGCATGCCACCACTTCTCACAACATTGTTTGTTTTTCGTGTGCCTTTCTGGATTTGCACCAAACAAGCCTACCCTTTGCTTAAATGCGTCTGACTCACAGGAATGATTTTTTTTTTTTTGGTGTCTACAAAGATACCTGTATCAGGAATGGATTTCTTATTTGTTTTTTGTTTTTTTTATGACTATTTTAAAGCCATGATTCAAAATGAAAAGTCTCACCTCTTTGTGATGTGATTATCTCACCGTTGAAAGAAATGAAATGTGAGCTTTTATACAAAATCAGTCTGACGTAAAACATAGCGTAAAATCTAGGATTGGACCCTCAAAACAAATGATTGCAGGCGCGGCCGCCTTTCATCTCCCACGTTGAAATTGTGTGCTTGTAAACAAGTGTAAATACAGTATATTTGTAAATATGGGGGAAAAAAAACACCTTTGAAGATGTACATAAATCCTGGAGACGTTTTGGGGCTGTGGCTTTTGGTAGGCGGGCTGAATAAATCTTGTCAAGTGTTTTCAACTCTGGTTTGTTTTTGACTTGAGTCATTTCATGTGCAGTATTTTTAAACGGTGTGGATGACTGCGGCTGCGCTGCATGCGGCTTTAAGAGTGTGATCCTTGTGCATGTCTGGAAAAATATCATTGTTGACCTTACTTGAGAATTAACCTGAAAATGTTTGCATTTTTCATATTTACATATTTAGAATATGAAATGTAAAAAACTGTTGCAAAAATCAACTGTATATCAAAAAGCTGATCACCACAAAATGTGAATTTGGTCAAATATTACTACATAATTCATAGTCCATCTACGTCAAAGGTCTCAAACTCACAGGCCACATGCTGCCCTCCAGTCCATTTAATGTGGCCCACCACTTAATATTGAGTTCAAATAAATTAAATATTCATATTAAAATAAATAAATTCTTTATCAGTCCCACAGGGGAAATTCCTTCTCTGCATTCAACCCATCCTTTACTAGTAACCTTCCTAGGATTAGGAGCAGTGGGCAGCCACTGAGCAGCACCCAGGGTACCCCAAGCTATTTTTTGACCTGGTGGGGACTCAAACCGCAAACCCTCCAGTTACAAGCTAAGTTCCCTTTCCACTTGCCCATCGGCTGCCACTATTTCGTTGTCATTTTTATTAATAGATTACTTTTGCATCATAACTACATTGTTCTTGTGATCTATACATACTTGTGTATCAACACAGACACTTTTATTTTGAAATAATTTGAAATATGATGAAATTTCCTGATGTAAATTTTAAGCTCATATCGCCCACCCATCCTACCAAATAGTTATTTTTATCACTTTTATCGCCCCCTACTGGCCCCCTACTGGCCTACTTTTAGAAACTTTGGCCAAACTAGATACTCAGTGGCCCAGAGGTCATTAGAATATTCGTGAGCCCTGGTCTGTGTGATTATTAGTGATTATGTCAACATGCAGTCCAATTCTGTCCCTCAGGTCCCAGTGATGTCCATATTCACTGGCTAATAAATGGGCACACTCTGGACACTCCTATAATGGAGTACCGTCGAGCCCTGGGTCAGAGTGAGGTACTAGTGAGCAGCTGGGTCCAAGGGGGGCCGCTGATTAAGGACGCCCGTTACCACTGTGTTGCTGAGGCGAGCGCAGGAAATGACATGTCTGAGGTGGACCTCCACCTCACTATTGGAGGTAACTGGTGATGTAACAATGTCCAGTGTACACACTACAGTCATGCATGCATGGAGGGATCACAGAATGGAGTGCCAAGAGGGGGATATTTGACTGGGTTGTGTCCACAAAGATGTCATTATTTGACAGATGAGGAGAGCATTCCATCCAGAGATCTGAACCAGTGGAGAGGTGCACTCACAGAGCACGAGCAACTGCTCAAAAGATGGGAAAAAGCCTGGGTAGGTCTGTGCTCTTGCATGGTTTGGAGTGTTTTCTCCCCCACAACCACTGAAACCATTTTACACAGTTATCCTGGATTGACTTGCCTCACACGCACCAGTGTTCACCTACTTTGCATGTTTGGCTTAGGTTAAGTCGTTTGAACTCTCTTCTTAAACTCTCACTGGAAAAATGCAAAGTCCAGATTTAACTGGACGGTGGCAAATAAGTGGAAACGCAAATCTTCTGTAGGTCAGTTGATACGTTTCCATGAAATGAACAGTTTTAGTGCTCAGTGGTCTTTTCTTTTCCTCGTGTTTTCCCACAGTTTGCAAATAACGAACCCAGAGCTAATTCAATAATCATCTGTTCTGCAGCTTTTTCTTAACTTCATTGCATTTAACTATAACATGTCTGTAGCACATGATCTTTTGACCTAATTCTTCTAACCATAACAAAATACTTCTAAAAAGAAGAGTCTTGTGATATTTCCCCCCTCAAACATGTTGAAGTTCTTGAGTGCAGCAAGTTTCTTTTCCTCATAAGAAAAATAGTTTGATATATTAAACGAGGCTAGGTTTTAGCCTGATTAACAGACTGAAGGAATACTCTGGGACAATTCTGCTCTCCCCCCTCTGCAGGAAAGCTGTGATGGCCACTGAGCTCTCTGAAGATGCCATGAGTCTCACTTGTGCTGGATCTCAGCATGAACGTGGTCCTGAAACCCAAAGTGGAGCACATTTCTGACACTGCTGTGACCATAAAGAGCTAGAATATAAAACGATGTCCTGGTGTCACTTTGATAAAGGAGTTTGATGGACCATGAAGCAGAGACGTCACTTGGTCGTGATGATGAGATGGCGCAGAGACTCCAAACCTGACAAGGAGATGAAGCTCACTGGTTGCCTCGATCTGAGGCCACGTGTGGGCCACCTTTCTACCAAAGATGCATTTATTTCTATTTATTTTTGATTAAACGGACGTCCTGAAAGCAGCGCTGCTATGGAACGATAAAACGTGAGGAATGCATATAAATGATGCAGCACCTGTAGCAAATAAGGCCTGTTCATGTGTGAGTTACTCAAGATGTGGCACAATCACTGCCTCCCAAGGCCTCCGTTTAGTTTGTTCACAGCTCGGTTGCAGTTTTTTTTTCCACTTGAGATTATAAAAGTGTCTTTAATCTTGTATTTATTAGGGTTTATTCTAGGACTCAATTCCCAGGATGGAGTTGGGCCACTGTGGAAAGTCTTTTCAACCGCATTTGTAGCTCTTACGTTTGAACTTTGACCCACAACTTCCCACAAATGGACTTCAATCCATTTGTCTGCAGTTATTCTTCACATTAAAACCTTGAAACAACTGAAATTAACAGTCTTATTGCTGCTTATATTGATTATATATAAAAAAAACAAATTTTTGTCATGTTTAAATTAAGGATGTGCATCATTTTTCATGGTAAGATTTTTTACTCAAATGGCACAAAAACTTGGAATTATTAACCTCCTCTGAGTAAAGAAAAAAAAAACCACATACTTGAGAATAGGTTCAAATATGGGTAAAAAAAAATACTGTATTCATAGAAAAAATTTTTCTCTGCAGGAATTGTTTTCATGTTTGTCTACAGCCATCTACCACAACTGGATCCATAGCACCCTCTTGTGCCCAAAGAAAGTATTAAGCATGAAGTCATAACTTCAGTGTTACAGCAGCAAAGTTATCTAAATATCGTGATGTAACTTCATTCATCGTTTCTCAAACAGCAGTCTAATATATTATTTGTACATGCTCATTTGTATATATCATGTTTCTAAGAGAGAAAAGCATCTATATATTCCATGGATCCATCTATCGCAAAGTCATGTTTCGTGTTGTGTGTGTTTTAATTTACTACAGCAGAAATGCCATTATAACTGCCCTTTCTGTCAAACCTTTCATGGAAATTAAAATGTAATGCTCTTGGCTAAAACACATATTAAGACAAGAAAATAATTTTAATTTCAAAGTGATTATACACTTATACAAACATACCTGGTGAGTAGTATAGTCAGTGTTGTCCAATAAACCCTAAATGTGACACACTGGCCCTTTAGAAGACTTGACAGATGACTCTAACCATAAAGTGGAAGAACAATTACATAGTGACTCCTCGTGTGACCGTTTTGTGTCTGATGTCGATATCAAACGATTGATACCAGTCTGATAGTCGTTTTATACCATTTATGAACTAGGAAGCTGTTAACACATTTCAAAGACAATTGTCCAACAAATGGTGTTAGCTTAAGAAAAGCAGCCCAAACATGACTCCGCTAAAATGCTTTTGCAGATGACTTTACTTTTTCCAGTCTGTGCATGCGAAGTACAGGATTTTGGATTGTACTGGAGTTCATTTATTCTGTGCGATATCCGATCCTTTAAACACAATAACCGAAATAAGTCATGTCATCGTGAGACTTTGAGAGTTCAGAGCCTGTTGACAGTGACAGAAACCAGTTGACCATTTATATTTAAAATATAGTTTTGCAGCTGTATTTGGATTAGATTGTTTATTTCCAGAAGTAATGCTGATGTCGTAATAAAATATACTTGTAAGACATTTTAAACATAATCCTTTTGTGGCGAGGAGGTGGGGAACGAATTACCAAAAAAAAAGGAAAGCTCACCCACCCTGGGAATTACTCAAACACAAGGCACACAGGTTTGTGGTTACTCAGAGAGCACGAGACATGGTTCCAAGTTAAAATACACCTTTTATTAAATATTCATTCAAAAATAGGAAGAACCTAATCAGGGCTGAGGCCAAAGTGGACGAAAGCTAGTGCAGGGGAACGATCAAAAGAAAAATCACCGGGCACATGTGGCAGACACCATCAGTGAAGAAAACCCACTCCCAGGGACACAGCAAGAGGGGAGGATGCCAACACCAGGTCACCAGCACCACCGGCCTACAGCAACTGAAAAGGGAGGAAACAAATTAAGGGGGTTGCACCCACTCAAAAGAGAAAGAAAACTTAGAGCCAAACACATCTATAAAAATGGACAGGTCACAGGCTTAAACAATATATCAACTAATAACTGCCCAATATAACAAAGAGAAACTTAAAGAAAAACAACTCAATTACCTAATAACAAAACAAATCCCTGAATTAAACTGGAATTACATAAGCAAAATACAGGTTCAACCAAGACACATTAGACAAAATTAATCAGTCACACCTTCCTTCACAGCATAAAGGAGCCGAACAAATAGTCTTGTACAGGACGTGCGGACAGGATGATGCCGTAAAGGCAGCAGTAGCGGATACGAATAGCAAACGCAGTCAAAACAAAACAGCAGCGGCCCAATGAGGTGGTTACAGTAACACCAAATCAAGAAAAAAACATTAGCATCTGCTAAGTACACTAAAATGAATGCAGTTGCATTTTACAACATACATACATAGCTTTTTAGCAGCTACAGACACTCAAGGGAAAAGGGCTCCAGGCAGCCACCAGCATTTTATCTGTGACCACACTATCATTATCCACCTAGTAGCACCAACCATAACGCAGAGAGATGACACTTACCACCGCCAAAACAACCACAGCAGCACACAACCAGTTACTCTACGACACAACGCAAATGCTTTGAGAATAATGACCAAACGAAACGACCAGCGAGGTGAAGCAGCGTGCAGACATACCTGTTAGGGACGCGACCTCCGACCCGGAAGTGACACAGGTGACGACGCGGAAGAGGAAGAACCGGAGGGCGGACTACGGCTTTTGTACCGGCTCACCTCAACGATTCATTAGCTCTGGTGAAGAACGGCGGAAACCATAGCAACCAATGTAAACAAAAAGAGCGAGGGGATAAAATAAATTGCTCATATTGATACACTTTCATTCTTTTCTTTCGTGAAGCCAAAATGCAGTTTGAAAAAAGTGTTTTCTTCATCTCACTGTTTTGGGCTCATTACTGCCCCCCCGAGGCCGGATCAGGTCAGAAAACACTCAGCGGTGTTTTTCCTCCGATAGCCACAAGGGGCAACAATTAGTCAATTCATACCACACTCCAGCGACACAAAAGTGAGTTTTACAGTTTATTTGTGTACATTTCAGACATATTTTCATCTTTACTAAAGTACACAGTCAAAGAATACAGACGAAACACTTCTATGGGAAATATATGCGTCGAGTTTAACGTACAGAGATTAAATATGCCGGCAGTTTCCAGTAGTTTTACATAATGTCAGATATTAGTGAAATTTTGCTCACCTGTACTCATAGTGTTCGTCATTGTACCTGTCAGAGTAGTTGCACGACCCACGTTTGGTTCTTTTAGTTCTTTTAGTAGTTAGGTCATGTGGTCAGGAGTTTATTTTTTTTCCTTATTTATTGTCTTCTTTAAAAAGCATAGGCTGTGTTTTAAGTCGTAAAATGTTCTGCTATGGTTTAGTGAGCATAAACCAATGACTTTGCATCATGGTTATTCACCAGTGCTAATTATAATGATAATTTTTATAATAATAATGATAACAAACTAATTAACTAATTATTTTAATTTCCCCATGTTTTGGTCAGTATAGCTGTGTGTTGTGAAGTGAGAAAGAGAGGGTCAAAATAACTTTGTCTTGACCAAAATAATAAAAAAGTGTTTTTTATATCATTTTATATCATCTTCTGTCTACACTTAAGATGGTCAGAGACATCGCAAGTAGGATACATATTTGTTTAGTGAAAAATAATTTAATAAGATGATAGATGATGATGAATGAATGAATAATGAGTCATGAGGAAAAATAGGCACATTAAGAAAATGGTTCACAAACACTGTCGGCTGGTGAGTTAGGATTTTCAAGTCACTCACTTCAGATATGGATGTTTTTCTTCAATTCACAATTAACACGATAATAGAAATTCACCACGATTCATTTATTGTAAGTACTTTTAATGGCAAAATGGCCGACTGCAATTTTCAAATCACAGGACGCGCAATATTTGTGTCAAATCACAGATCTGCACAAATATCACACAGTAATCATTTGAAATATGTTATTCAAATGAAAACGAGAATAATCCAATCACAATTTCACTTCAGCTCTACTCCAATGGAAAATAGAAATGTATTATTAAAACAGCTTTAATAATACATGTGGTTTGGATTTGCAATGATGTCATTTAACAAAGTTACATAACACCTATTCTCATTTGTAATGCACATGTTTTATTTTGAAACGTCAAACCGATTTCCTCAGACGTTGCAAACTTAAATCATTCGTCAAATCTTTGGAGCGTCCGGTAGAATTGTCACATTTTACCAGTTTCCCATGTCTGCCCTTTCTGTAACATTAGATATGTTGCTTGTAGCTAGTCTTAAAATAACTTGCTTTATAAAAATGTTTTTGGTAACCTGGCAACGGTAGTCAAGTGGAGAAGTGTCTGCTGCCTTCCTTGCCAATGGATGCTCTTTCCTCTGTCCCTCTCCCTCTCTCTCTCTCTCATTTGCATTTAATGTATGTCTAAAAGTGGCAAAGAACACTGATATTAAATCACACTCGGTTGTAATGAAACTAGTTTTACTCCAAAAGAAGAAGTTTTTGGAGGTGTTTTCACAAGTAGCTTTGGAGAAGGTGCTTCCAGAATAATTTTCCAATTGTCCCTTTAAATCTTCATCATGAGCAGGCAGGTGTATATCGCTGGAGGCTGTGTGAGCTGACACCAGTGCGACCTTGTCACAGCATACAGTCGTCATCCTCCATTTTAGTGGAGGTAGATATTCCAGACATTCCCACTGTTTATTTCCAGCTCAGCCTCCGTGTGTTTCTTTCCACAGTGGTGAGGAAATGGTGGGTGGACCCTCAGTGGTGCCTCAGGATCTCTGCCTTACTGGACACCTGCTCATAGAGAGCACGACAATGTGTGAGTATAGAGGGCTTTGTGTGCCTCTGTCCCCATGGCTACACACACTTCTGTGGAGAAAGGTTGCACAGCCCAATTCATCTTCCCCTCTGGAATTTAGATATATAGCAGTTTTAAAAACAGTGTTTAATATGTCAAATGACGAAGAGAATGGTTACTCTTCAATAGAGCTGCAACTAACGATTATTTTCATAAGGGATTAATCTGTCGATTATTTTCTCGATTAATCGTTTGGTCCATAAAATATCAGAAAACCTTAAAAAATGTTATCCAGAGCAAGGAAATGAAGAAAATATTTTAGAAGCTTAAACAATCAGAAATGTTGTTTTAATTTTAATAAAAAAAAGCTTCAAACCGATGAATCGATTATCAAAATAGTTGTTGATTCATTTAGTAATCGATTAATAATCGATTAATCGTTTCAGCCCTACTCCCCAATTCTGAAGACACAGGAAAATATTCATATTATTAAGGGCTCACTTGTTGAGACAGTTGAGTGCTATAAATACCTGGAAACCGTGACTGACAGTGACTTCAAACACGTCTGCAATCTGCAAAAAATGGCCTGCTAAGACTTTACTTCCTGCACAGACTGAATCATTTTAATTTGTACAAAACTGCCGGTTCTTTTATCAAGTCCATTTTAACGTTTGTTTCTTGGTATGGGATCCTCGCGATGCAGAAGAAAAATAGTCTGAGTAGCCAGCAAGATAATTGGCACATGACAGCTCTTTATGACAGACAAGTTTTGCATAAAGTGTAGTCGATCTTGGTCATAGTCGCCGTAGTCCGGTTATGGGTTTTAAAATAAACCTTCGTTTTAATGAACGAGATGAAGATCACAGAGCAGGAATTCACAAAGTGACAAAGCGAATCCGTCCCTTGTAGGATTGATATTTATTTATTCAAAAGAATGAATAAATGAATGATGAGAATGAGGATTTCTTTTATAACCATATAAATTACAGCAACATATATATATATTTGTTATTCTTATGTATTTTAATTAATTGTGTAGGTGGTAACTGGTTACATGAATGTGACGGTAAAAAAAAGAAAAGAGAAGAAGCTGTTAATGGTGACAGTCAAAATCATGGGGGTGCTCTGTTCACTTGTATTTCTCTCGCTGTGGATGATTTTTCAGTTTTTCTTCCAGTTACCTGAACATGGTCTGTCTTTCATTGTATAAACATCTCAGATCTCATCATGTAGGCTGCATTGTGAGAGGGCATTTAAGAGAAAACAAAATGTACACCTGCGTTTCAAATGGTCTCTTCCACTATTCTGCAAGCCTCCCCTGAATGAGTCATCCAGCTGGCTCCTCATTGGACAAGACCATGCCATCCCTAGGGATTGCCTTGCAGAGGCAGAAAGGCCTTTCTTCCATTCACAGAAACATTGGTATGCCAGCCTGCTATTTCATTCACATAAAAGACTAAATATTGCATGATTTATTTTTTTAAATCCTGCTCTTCTTCTCCTTCATCTTTTTGCCCCCTTTTTTCATTTCTACGAGGGCCTGCCTTTTTTTCTTCCTTTTGCTTTTGTGTTTCCCTTCTGTTTCTGAGGGGGAGAAGGAAGACGTGCTGTCTTTTTTTTTTTTTTTTCTCCTCTTCTATATTTACCAGGCAGGATAGAGAGAGATGTTGGGAGGGACTGCAGTGCGAAATCTGCAGCAGAGAGAGAGTGGAAGCTGCTTATGAATGAGTCTGAGTCTTTCAGCTGTGCTTATATGCTGAGGACATTTTACATGAATGGTGTCTGGCTGTCTGCTTTCTGCTACCAGGGAGACAAAGATGCTTCATTGCTGCTGCGGCTGCCGCTGCTGCGACTGGGCTCGTTCTCTTATCCTTTCGCTCGTTTCATTGACTCATCTGCCCGAGAAACATACGCTGTCGTCTTTTAGTGTATTTCATTAACGCAGTTTAACCAGGAGCAAATTACTGGATGTTTAAGACGAGCTGTGAGTCTGCATCTGTGTCTTTTTAGTGGCACTGAATTATTATGTTTTTCCTTTGATGCTGATAGAGAATTTAGAGCTTTATTAGACAGGCTGTATCTAATGTGTAAGGTTTATTGAGAACACAAACACAACAAGATATATTTTGTGGCGATATAAACATTTTCTTTTGTCAAGTACAAACCTGAGAACCCAGAGTGATGCCTATTCTCTGCAGTTATTCTAAATTAACATAGATTGTGTGTTCGTGATGTTCACTGTGTTGCTTCTCTCAGTTTCTCTGTGATACACAGAAATATAGATTATATTCTTGAATCAATACAGTCGGCTTTTTTAAGAGAGGATTTTTGTGATCGGAGCTGGCGGTTTAATTTGCTGATAATTGTTACCCTTAATTTACCCTTAGGTCTGTGATTAGTTGGTTTCATTTGTTGTCCTTTTGCCACAACTTTTATCGGTTCCTCTGTCCATTTTAGGAGAAATAATTGTGCGTTGTTTTTTTTGTTTCATTTTTTAAATGCACAAGTTCATGGAAACCATTATAAGTCATTATTCTGTCAGTGTCTGAGCTACTATTTCTATTTCATTTCCCTTTCTCAGAAAAACAACTAAGCGCAAAATAGTTACAGCAAATTAATGTCTGACGAGGGAATTTAAAAATTGATTGGTTCTAGTGTGCTGTAAGTGGGAGTTTTTTTTTTTTCTTCTTTCCTCTCCCTCCAACAGGAAGTGATTTGCAGTGTTCAGCAAGCCTTTTGTTGAGAAGGTTTTCTCAGATCAGTGAGTCATGCTTTTGCTCTGAGCCGGCAAGCAGGCAGGCAGGCAGCAGTCAGTAGAGAGTATTTTCTTTTCCTTCACAGTATTTGCAATCAGCGACAAGACAGATCTTTCTGTCTCTTCTCCTACTTTTCTTTTTTTGAATTTTTGAGGCTACAAAACAGTAGCTGTATCAGCATCACCACTGGAAACTAAACAAGCTGCACTATAACACTGCCAATCTTTTTTTTTTTTTAAATCTCTCCATTCTTTCTTCCTCTGCTTAAGTGTTGTGTTTTCACGGATTGTGTCTGTATATTTGTCATTTACGGATTGGATTGCAGCTCTGGATTTTACTGAGAGCAGATTGGACTTTGGTGACAGCAGCAGCAGCAGCAGCAGCAGCAGCAGCAGTCCAACACAACTGCCACTGTAACCTCTGTTGAGAAAATTACAGTCAGGTGGCCTGTGATTGCTAAAAGGCGTTTGCTGCCTGTGCCGCTGCTGCTATGTTACAGGAGAGGGTAATCAGCGCGGCTCAGCCACGTCTGCCAGCACACTTGTGAAAGAGGCAGGCTGTGCGCGTCGGTTGGTGGAGAGAGGGGAGAGAGCAAGAGAGAGAAGGGTATGCTTCACCGTACCAAATACAACCGCTTCAGGAATGAGTCAGTAACATCTGTCGATGAGCTTCTCCACGGCCTGTCCATGAATCCCAAGGTCTCGGCTACCCCCCAGCCTGCAGCCGAGACATCTTACACACCACCGACTGAGGTCCAGCCTGCCTCCACCACCACTGGTTCCAGCACCCCCACCAGCCATGGGTCTGACCACCTGGAAGATGGAGGCACCACCCTCTGCACCCTCATCAACAAGGTGTCCAGCCTGAAATTCAGCAACTCAGGCAGCTTGCTGGGCATCAAGGGTTTGCCCTCGGCTGTCAAGGACCTGGCTGTGTCTAAGCTGCAGGGGGGTGGGGGATCTGGCCCAGGCGGCTCCAGCGGCTCGAGCCCCAGTGCGGCAACAACAACAGCAGCGGCGGCGGCGGCAGCAGCAGCCTCTGGTGTGGGCGGCTCACTGTGCAGCTCAGCCTCTCATTCAACCCCCTGCTCGCTGCTGGAGTCAGCTGTCAGCATGAGTAAAAAGAGCAGGCTGGATGAGTTTCAGCCTGCAGGAGAGGAATGGAATCCTGGTGGAGGTGGTGGACTGGTCAGCAAACCCTCCAGAGGATGGCTACACTCGAGTGACAAGATCTCTGGTCCAGGAGTGACATACATTGTCAAGGTTGGTGGTCTCTGATACTCCCCTGCCTCATTTGTGTTTTTGTCCTCTCATTTTTCTCCCCCCATCTTTTACCTTGTATCTCATTTTGTTTAAGTGACTCAAGCTCAGCTACATGCAAGTGGTGTATAAGGGAGAGATCATTTAGTTTTATTTGCTCATCACAACATGCCCTTGAGTGGGTGTATGTAGGCTGGCTACAGCAGAAGGCTGGGTGAAGGAGGAGCGACCAGAAAACAGACATTGAATAATTTAGAAAACAGAGAAGGTCAGCATTGTGGGGGTGGGGGGGGGGAAGAGAATGAAGAACATGAGCTATCAAACCAAAGCCAGTAATCATCAGTGTCATTTTAAACATGCTGTAAACATTTCCATTTATGGGGTCTGTTTTGTGTGAATGTAGCCACAGCGTTATGCGTTTGTAACCATGGTGACGTGTTATTTCTGTACATCCATCCGAACGAGCTCTGAGGGTGAGTTTTGGCTCGGTGATAGTGAAATGATGGAAGACATACGGCACGCGCTTGTCTCATCACATCCGTATCTCACATCAGTGCTGTTGAGCCATCATACATCATTTGAAGGAGCACAAGTTGGCATATAACTACAAGAGCTGTGAATGTCATCATGCCGGCAATGAGTCACTAGCATGAGGAGTGATGATGCTGAAGCCCTGGTGTGAATTGAATGAAGAAAACGGAGCGAACCATTTTCACTTGAACCACAAAGGAGCAGTAAACGGAACATTTACGGATGTAATCTTCTCTTCTTTTAATCTGTTCTGCACTTTGAAATCAGAAGTGTTTTGGGGGCACTCAACAGTGACTCCAGGTTTTTGCATTTTTCTGCAAATGACACAGTTGGATTGCCATCATGTGACACTAACTTCAACTTGGCTGAACAAAGCCCACACTATCTGTGACCAATGTGACATTGCTTTAACTGAATTAAGGCCACGAGCGCTTATTTGTCCAGTCAATGCCGCTGAAAGCTGTGAGAGGGGAAATGGGTGCAGTCTGCCCCCACCCACCACACACACACACACACACACACACACACAGCTTTTCCTGTGGTTTGTGTCCTGTGTGTATTGAGTTCAAAATGGTGTTCTGCTCACAGCACTTTCAATTAGCGTCATGTGGTCACTCCTCGCACATCATGCGCCATCACTGTAACGGGACATTGATCGACAGTGACATTGTTTATACTCGCACTTTGAGCTCATGGCAGCCATTTGATTATGCCAGAAATGACTAATTCACACAAGACTTTGAAGGACCAAAACAGTGCTGTGGCATTACTGTGGTTTTGAGTAAACGTATTTAATAGGGAGACACTGTGGCACTGTTGTTTTTTAGGAAAACCTCTGTGTTTGAGGAGGTATGGATGTTAGAGTTTATGGAATTGTATGATGTCTTCAAAGCTAAAATAGGAATAACTTAAATAATAAAAAAAAAACGACACTGACACAGTTGTTTTTCCGCGCTTGTTTAACCTGCACTAGCTGACATCGCTGGTCTCCACCAAGAAAAGATCTCACTCCTCGGGTAAATGATCCAGTGCAGTAGATTGTTAGAGTATTCTTTCAAGATTTTTAAATATATAAAGCTTTATACATAAAGACAAATACATTGCTGTGTATTCCTGTTGATCTTGATATCTAGTTTCTAAACTCTGCACAATGCTTCCTCCGTCACCCCCTAACACATTTTCTTGTTCCGTTTATTTGGGCTGCAACTAAATACGTATTTTCTCTTTGGAACATTTCAGTTTTACTGTGTAATTCATGTACTCTGCTCATTTTAGAAGTGTTTTGACCCCGCCAAATCGTGCACTTTATAACTCCCTCTTCTAAAAATAGAGGACGTGAAATGTTTTTTTTTTTTGTGCCATTTTGACAAAGTGGTATGTGTTTGCTGGAACACTCACCGGTGAGCAGGAGCCACATTACGCCAGAGTTATGATTTTAATAACTTCATTCGTATTTCTGGAAAGGAGTGGAAAGGGAACGTTGCCGTGTGTCTGGATGTCTGTTTTGTTTACAACGAGATTATGAATGTGATTCTCATAATGATAAGAACTCATCGGCACAAAATGTTCCCAGTCTGTGCAATATTAATTAGAGGAGGTGTTGTAATGTGAGTAGGTGGCCTGTGCTGAAGATGCTTTATGGGATTGGAGGACTACAGTCATCTCATGTCACACAGTCACACACACAGTGTTGCAGTTTTACAAATCATTATTTGACGAACGAGTATTTATTTTATGGTTTTGTTTTTTCCCAATTTTTGTCAGACCTTGACTTCATGATCTCCCACTCAGATGCTTCAATTTTTTAAGATTATATAACAAAATAATGGAGCAACTTTATGAATATACTGGTTTTATGTGTTGTTATGCCTTTACATGTGTATGAGCACATGAAGGGTGTTGATAGGATCCATCCGTCCATATTCTACCACTTTATGCTCCGCAGGGGCATTCAAATTCATCAGGATGTTTTTTTTGTTTTCTCTGCATTTATGATGTGCTGATCATTAAAACCTTTCTTTTTTAGGAACTTCATCATACTTGTGTTTATTTATTATTGTGCATGTCCTGTGTTGGAACCTAGTGGAAGTATCCAGGACTCATTTCATTGTTTTGTACAATGACATTAAAGGTGTTCTATTCTATTCTATTCTATTCTATTCTATTCTATTCTATTCTATTCTATTTTAGTACCTGGGCTGTATAGAGGTTCTTCGGTCAATGAGATCACTGGATTTCACCACAAGATCACAAATAACAAGGTATGTTCACACTTAATGTGTTTTCTAATAAAATACATTTGCTGTAAAACAAACCCACACCAATTTGTGGTTCCTAAATCCATTACAAAAGAAAACTAGGGAAACAAAGAAGGGCTTGAGCTACTAATGCCAACTGTATACTCTCACATTTCCTTGTGTCAGTAAAGTCACCTTGACAGACATACTTTAATATAATATAACTGTGACACCTTTTTATTAAAAGTTGATGATCGCATTTCTAATTACCAGTGTGTCTGCATGTGTCTTAAAAATCATTGACCAATGTGCAGTGATGCAAAGGCAAATAGTGAATTGGTTTGTTTCATGTCTACTTGTCTGCTTGACACACAGTGTCTCCGTCTCTCTCTCTCTGTCTGTCCTTCTGCTTCATTGTGTTGGGGAGAGGAAGAGAGAGACATGAAGAGAATCTGTCCCATTCCGTTGCTATTATTAGATTTCTGCTTCTCTAAAACGACCCCCTGCTGTCCGTCATTTATCCAAAGGATGCAAAATTAACGTTTCTGTATCCGTCATTAAAACTGATATCTTTGTTGTCTCATGGGAACGCCAGGGTTTTTTTTTGTGTGTCACATCAAATCTATCTTTAAGCTGCAGCAGATAAAATCTCTTATCCCAAAACAAAAGACACTCTGTGACTTCTAACACTATGTAGCAAAAACACAAAGAACTATTTTTCTCACTCAACACTTAATGACACTTTTACCTACCGCCCTCATCAGGTCAAAATTTTAAATCGAATACCTACGAAACTAATTTCATGTAAAACAGAGAGTTAAATTGTGCATTAATATGCATTAATATATCAAAAAAGGAGGCGACTAATGTTAAATATGTAGTGTAGTTATTCCAACACTCTTTAAAATCATTTTAATGACGTTGTACACTTTGAGGAGCTGCTGTTATGTTTGATATAGGGTTCGTCTTTGAAAAGTGCCATAAATAAACTTCTAAGTCCTCTAAATCCTCCTCTGTACTCAATGAAGTGCCTCTTCACTGCGAAGCCACATATCCGCTGGTCCAGCCAATACTACAATATTGTGGAGGGAAAAAAGGAATTGAAACAGGGAACCGAAACATTTGAGTGTGTTTTCTTTTTTGCTTTGCAACTATTTCAGGACATAGGTGTTTGTAACACATGCAACGGAAAAAGCCATTGACCTGCTGTTCAATTCTATTCAATTTTATTTGGGTAGCGCCGAATAACGGGCGGGACTAATTAAGCTTTGCTTCTCCCGCTTTTCCCTTTCAGTTATGTATATTGTGTGAACTGCACTGTTATGTGATGAGTGATCTAAATGTCATGACCGAAATAAATAAATAAATAAATAAATAAATAAATAAATAAATAAATAAATAACAACATGAATTATCTCAAGGCACTGTACATAGTAAGGCAGGAAGATTTACAATATTATAAAGAGAAGAGAAACTAAACTATTCACAGGCACTAGGCATCAATGGAGAAAAAAAACCCTCCCTTTTAACAGGAAGAAATCTGTGTGGCCATCTGCCTTGACTGGTTGGGGTGAAAGGAAAAATGTGGGATAGAGGAGAGGTGGGGGGGGAGTTAAGATTGAGTTGAGTTGAGATTCAGCATCAGTAGTAACGTGTACAGATGCTGAATCACAACAAAATGTTGGCCTACAGAGCGACTTCAGGAAAATGACCGAGAGGATCAGTCACTTAGTCAGGAAGTGAGTCAAAGCTCATGCTGCTCCCTGATGCCATTAAACTATTATTTGTTGGTGAACCTGATGAAAACATGATCGGCGCCTGGCCTGTTGAATATTGGTATTTTAACAATGCGAGCATGTTGCAGTAATAAACATTTACATCCTCATAGTCGGTGCCTTAGCTGGACACTCTTTTTTTTTCTGCCAAGACAACAGAATACATTTCATATCAGAGTCTCACTTATTGCCAAAATAGCAGTGATTCTTTGGCCGTCTGTGATCACCATCTTGGCTTCATCATCCTCTCGTCGTCCCTCTAGGGAAGCCATCAGCCTGGTGTGTGAGGCTGTTCCAGGGACCAAAGGAGCTCTGCGGAAGAGAAAGGTACATGGGTGGGAAGAGTGGGAGGGAGGGAGGGAGGGAGGTAGGGAGGGATATGAAGATGCAAGCGATTGCCACATTGAGAGAGTTGAGAAAATGAATGTCAGTGAAACGTAAAGGAGAAACAACATTAGATATTCATTTATCCTTCTTACGTGTTCTATATATAGCATCGCCTCAGTGAGCACCCCCCACATCCTTCCTTCATGTTAAAGGAGGGAAAAACTGACAGAGAGAGGAGCAAATGATGAGAGAGAGAGATTGTAGTTGGAGAAGCTGAACAGAATGGAGAGAGAGGTACAGGACTGTATGTGCGTGGGTGTAGCTCCAGCCTACGATGTATTGCACACCGCGCACAGTGCTTAGTGACTCATGTAGTGCACAGTATCTGTGATCAGGATACTGAGCTGCTGTGTGTGTGTGTGCGTGTGCACCAGTGTGCATGGACGTGGTGTGTGTCCACAGCGTGTGAGGAGATTGTCTTAATGTGGGGTGTGAAATGAAGCATTACTCTGCTCTCTAGAGCTTGTTCAAATGTCAGGAAAGAACATATTACACAAAAATCGGTGCCGACTAGTTTTCAGAATAGATGAAAGATAGAAGATAATGCTCATTTGGCAAACACACGCTGGCAACTTCAGCTTTGTACTGACAATTCTGAATAGATGTGATTGTTTAATTGTATTTTTATGCATATATATATTTGTATATATGGCCCTTTCTTTTTGCTTCATGTCTTCATCAACATCACTATTCCAAATCACTGTCCAAAAGATAAAATATCTGATCAGTACAACTTGATCTATTCCTCTTTTGTCAGTCATTAGTGATGAAACTATGATTCAATAAATAACTGAATGAATGAAGCAGGAATTTATAATGCTTTTAGCCTTGTCACGAGCTGTAGCATTTCATCTCTATGCTGTTTTACTTAAGCCTTATATAGCTTTGTTCATAAAGTTTGAACGGTTAAATTATGTTGGATCTTTGATGAAAAATGGTTCCCTTTGTTTCTTGTAAGGTCCGAAAAATGTTAAAATCTAATCTAATCTAATCATCTTTGCAGGGGCATTTTGACCTTGAGAGGACACTTTGTCTGGGTGCCACAACTTTAAATGGCCTTATCAGGGTTAGGGTTGGACTTGGGTTTAAGTTTATGTCAATGCCGTGTCCTCATTAAGCATGTTTGTGTGTCCTCTGATCCTCTCAGCCACCATCCAAAGCTCTGTCCAGTATCCTGGGCAAGAGCAACCTGCAGTTCGCTGGCATGTCCATCAACCTAAACATTTCCACCAGTAGCCTCAACCTGATGACGCCTGACTGCAAACAGGTGAGTCTGCAACCTCTTACCACACAATCTACAGATGTAGAACATCTACATCTAAAGCTGCTGTGCATAACTTTTGACTATTGATGTGTTGTTCTGCCTCTGTTTGGTCTGTGTGAACAGAATTGATGTAATATTATACTGTATGCTGCTTCCTTCCTCTGAAAATATGAGCAGGAGAATTAAATTCTCAAACATCCTGTTTTGCTGCCGTCTCGCTTTACTAGCTCAATGTCACCGTTCCCTCCGTCTGTTAAGACTTTAAACAAATCACTTCCTGTGTGCAGCCTGGCGGTGTAGCCGGGGGAACACGAGATCCAAACATTGCTGCACTGGGAAACACAGAGAGTCATGTGGCGCTGGTAGACTTGAGGCTTGAGGAACGAATGTGACAGTGGTTTGAATATTTGTTTATATTTAAACAATTAGAAATGAGAGTGTCTCTAAATGTGTTAGAGGTCTGTCACAAACATCAGAGCCACTACATTCTACACTTTAGCCCTTTAACACTTAAGCCTTTAAGTGAAACCTTAAGAGTTTGCTTCTTTTTAACCATACAAGGGCCACAAAATGTCCTGTTAGTAAGTGCTTTTCCCCCTTTTTAGCAGTTATTTACAACTTAATACACTAAAAAAACATTGAACACCAGGTTTCGTGTGTTAAATTTGAGATTTGAATTGTATAAAACACATTTAAAGTAACATTTGTTTGCGTTTTTGTCTCAATGTCCAAAAGCAAGCCAAAAAATTTAAACAATGTACGTCCGTTTTCCAAAGCGTTGGAAGCACAAACCGTCACGTAACTACGGTCAGAATAACTGTTGTCGTGGACCTCGGTCTGTTCAATGTTTTTCAAAATCAGTTTGACAAGCCACTTCGTTCCAGCGCTTTGCTCAATTATGTGTAGAATATAGACAGTTTGGTTAATTTACACATTCTCTGTGATTTTACTTTGCACAGATCATTGCCAACCATCACATGCAGTCCATCTCCTTTGCATCCGGCGGAGACCCCGTAAGTAACTTAACAGTCTGCATCAAATTAACTGGTGTTCATTTTTTTATTAGAAGTCATATTGTCATCCCATCTGTAAAAACTGTGATTTGATTTTTCAGAACACATGTTTTCTCAGTACTTTTATGTCAAAGGCCTATATTTTTGCATATAAATACCTGTATGTTGTCAATCTTTTAGTATTTAAGAAAAAAATATTTTCTTCTATGTGATAATTGTGACCTAACAAGACAATTTTTATTTAGTGCACCACTTGAAAAAAGATTTCACTCTTTTCTCTTAGGACACGACAGATTATGTTGCCTATGTAGCAAAGGACCCTGTTAACAGAAGAGGTATGAGTCCTTTAATGCGCATTTCATATCTCACATGCATCACGTGCATCATTCAAATCTGTTGCTGTGACTCTTCGCCAGCATGTCACATTCTGGAGTGCTCCGACGGTCTGGCCCAGGACGTCATCAGTACCATCGGTCAGGCCTTTGACCTCCGCTTTCAGCAGTACCTGCAGTGTCCCCCGAGCAAGCCGCCCTCCACACACGACAGGTGAGGCGTTCGTGGCGCGCTCGTAAAGCTCGTAAAACTTTGACTTCACTTGGTGGAATTTCACGATCAAACCGTGTTTATGTCTCAAGGGTATTAAATATGGAGGAGCTGCCGTGGACAGAAGAAGAGGAGGAGTCAGCAGAACATCCGTACTATAACAACATCCCCGGGAAGATGCCACCACCCGGAGGCTTCATCGACACCAGGCTGACCAATCACAACGCAGCAACTGATGGTTGCCAGGTACGACTGAACGGAGTTCTGCATGCGCTCAGTGATTTCAAGCGGACGAGTCACACGTCACTCGATGGCTTTTGTGTTGTCACAAAGAGCTCACAAGAAATAATCTGATCTCGGGGCATAATCTGATGAAAATGCGAGTTTTTTGATGATTAAAACAGGTTTTCCGATTTTTCAGCTTCTTTACTGTGAATATTTTCTGGTTTCTTTGCTCCACATAACAAAGAAATCATTTAAACTGAATCATTGTGGTTTGTGGCCAAAACAAGACATTTGAGAACATCATAGTTTCCAGGTTTGGCAAACACTGATCAATATTTTTTCAACATTTTACCGACCAAACAAGTACTCGATTAATCAGTTAGTTAAGTTAAGTTAGTTCAAATGAATAAGGACAAACAGGTAGAGAAGACAAAAACTCATCTTGTGCTTGGATTTAATGTATGATATTTACAAACTTATATGTTTTCTTTTTGATGAAATGCAAAGGTAAGGGTTTTTATTTCCTTATTGACCTGTTTGATTAGGAACATTTCCTTCACAGTCAGTATTATAATTCATCTTAGGGACTTTGCTTTTAGTCGATTGATTTAACAACATATTTACACCAGAATACGTATTTTAAAACCGTATATTTGCCATCACATTAAGCTGTGGTTGGTTTATGTTCCGTCAGACCACAAACAAACCACATCAAGCCTCCTCTACACTCTACAGTCAGCTTGTTTAGTCCAAAGTGTTTCTCCTAGCTGTGCTGAAGTGGCTCACTTTTTTGCTTCTTATTGTTATTACTGTTATATCAACTCTTTTCTTGGTGTTTAATTTGGGTCTCTGTGTGAAAAGATGGGTCCAGGGTCTGTAGATCAGACATATTACCAAGGACGGCATTGTGGAGAAAACTGGGGTGATGAAAGAAAGCCCATATTCATACAACAGGGTAAGAAAAACCTCCATTTCCACTACCCATATATACATATATATATGTATATATATATATGTATATGTATATGTATATACATATACATATATATACACAACACATTATTTTATCATTGTATCACTGTGAGTGTGCTTGTTGCTCTGAACGTCCAGGCTCGTTTGATATAAGCAGTCTGCCTGAGAGCAAAGGCCCAGCGCCAAAAGCAGCGGAGATGCCCATGTATGTGAACACCCAGCAGATCGACGCCCAGGTCCTCGCAGCCCTTCAGGCAGAAGCAGAACATGTGACAAAGGGTATGGCAGCTGCAGCCAAAGAGAGCCCACAGAAGGACCTGTTTGACATGAGTACGTCCTGTTATGAAGTATCACTTTTCACATACTGCAGTTTAGAGGTGGACAAAAAGAAGGAAGATTAAAGAAGAAGAGGGAATACATTATACACTATAGACTGTACCTGCTGTGGATTTATGGCAAAGTACATTTAACAGTGTGTGTGTGTCTTGACTTCAGAATAATATTTCATGTTTGCGTTCGTGGATCTTAATTATAGAGGTTTCCTTAGTGAGTTCAGCATGACGTTATAATAACATTATCCCACCGCGAAGACAAAAGGAGGCTTGCATTAATGTCAGCGCACCACTTTGTTCGTTCCCTTCTTTCCAACGTTAGCTCTTGCTGCTATTAACATACATGTGGTAACTACTGTATGCATGAAGAAGCCATGACACAAAATACTGAAATTATAGTAGTTTATGTACGGTGTATTTTAACGTTTAAATCACTGCTGTTAGTAGGTGGACCGCATGTGGCCCGCGGGCCTTGAGTGCGACACCTGTGCTGTAGAATATTCTTCCTTGTTTGATGAATTAGTGTTTGTCACTGTGCCTGCCATTACCAGAGCCCTTTGAGGATGCAATTCAGTCTCAGTCCCATCCACCGGGCCAGGGTCCAGTCCAGGTCCAAATGTCTGGTCTTCACAAGACGGCGTCCGTGGACAACTCCAGCCCTCTTCTCGTGCGCTCGCTGGCCTTCCGGGCGCAGGAGGAGCTCGAGGGCCAGACGTGGTATCATGGCAAAATGAGCCGCCGCGAGGCCGAGAAATTGCTGAAAGAAGACGGGGACTTCCTGGTGCGCAAGAGCACGACCAACCCAGGGTCCTATGTACTGACAGGCATGCACAATGGACTTGCCAAACACCTGCTACTAGTGGACCCTGAGGGCACGGTAAGATGGCATCCAAGGGTGTGTGGAGTGTGTTTGGAAGAAGGTGTCAGTGTGTGCAAGTGTAAGACTTTTGACATCTCTCTCTCTCCTCAAAAGGTACGGACAAAAGATCATGTATTTGACAGCATTAGCCACCTTATCGGACATCACCGTGACAACAATCTGCCGATTGTGTCAGCCGGGAGTGAACTGTGTCTCCTGCAGCCAGTTGGAAGAAAACAGTGATGCTTGATGTGAAAGGCCGACGGTGAACAGGAAGCTCCGAACAGTCTCTCCTACATCCTGAAACTTGAAGATGAAACAATGAACAGAAGATGCTTAAAGGATCTATGCGCCGACAGTGTTTGTGTGTGTGTGTGTGTGTGTGTGGGGGGGGCGCGCTGGAAAACCACGCAAGATCCGTTTGAGATAAAAGAAATGATTTATAGAACTGTTATTTTGTTGTGATGACTGAAATGCTATATTTTTGAGAAGACATAGGTGCATTTGGACATACTATCTTGATTTGATGTTTAAAAAAAAAAAGAAAGAAAAAAAGGTGAAAACAAAAAAAGACAGTCGTTCTTGTAGTTTAGACGAAGTGCAAATCAAACCTCAAAGAGGTCATAACGAGAGTATTTTAGAATAAAAAACCCGAAATTTTAGTTTTGTCTGTCAAGCACAACCACATTTTTACCGGGACCGTTGGCTAAGATGTGGGGAGTTTGGACAATAAATGCAGTTTATAATGAATTATTTTAGGGAAAAATGTCCCCTTTAATCTTATCTTAAAGTGTGTGACATCTCACTTAAATAGTCACTGTATGAAAACTGCTTCTTATGGGGGGTTAGAAAAGAACGTGTTTTGTTTTTGCAGTAGTCCGTCACAAACGTGCAAACAGACATCTGTCACATTAGTGCTGTCAATGGCTTTAAAGATAACCTTTTTTTTGTTTTGTTTTCTTTGTTTGATAAAGTATTTTCTTGTGTCACAGTCGCATGACTTAAAATTAACTGTTCTTGTGGACATTGTTCGTAGACCTTGACGCCCTTTTATTTGAAAGAGGCGCTTGTGTATGCTGACACTGTAAAAAAAGAAAAAATAATATTTATGCTTTTCAACTTTGGATTATTTCTTAATTGGTTTTTCTCTGGACTCTTCTCTCTCTTTTTTTTAGGTGTCTAGCCAATGATTTGTTTCTGGGCATGAGTCATGCAATGAATATTCTCACGTTCTTAATTGACTTTTTTCTGCTTTTTGTGAACTCTTAAAGGTACTATACGTAATAACCTTTGTTACGGGTGACTGTGAAGGCTGGCTTTTGACCTGAGGTGACTGATTAGGTTGATAAATTACGCGATTAACGCAACACTCTTACTATAGTTGAGGCTATATTCGACTATCAAGCGAGGTAGCCCACTTTACTCATCACTCTTTGTATTGCTTTCAATGTAAACGGCGCTCAGTTCACTTGAAGTTCAAGTAGGGTGGAATTAGGGGGAAAAAATGAGCCTACTTCTCATTTGATTTATAATTTTCCTGAAGAGTAAATCAGTAGTTTAAGGTCTTCAATAGAATGCACCACATTTTAGAGGAAAATGCGACAGTAAAGTATGAACGGACACCAGTGTGACGGACAGCTGGTGGGATGACGTCTGTGAACGCTTTTAAAGAAACTGATATAACATCAGTCAAATCACAAATTTAAAGGCTTCAAAACAGGAGTTCATTCAGCAACTGGGAGACTACGCCCATTTCTTATATACAGTCTATGTTTCAGATACACTGTAGACCTAGTGTTTTATCGTCATATTAACATTCCTGCCCATAGTGGGGCGGAGACGCCGATGATCTCTAATGTCTTGAGCAGTCGTGACGCTGTCGGGGACATTGAGACATGTCACTCACGATTGGACATAGATGTCGCATGTTTTGGATTTTTCCACAAAATGAGTCCTTTCAGTTCCCAGTCTGCTATAGGCAACCCAAAAAAACTAAAACAAACAAACCAAAAACAATTAACAGATGTACATATAGTGAATAGCACAATCAGAAGGTTAGACGAGTTCAATCACATGTGTCAGTTGCACCAAAAAAAAAGAAAGAAAAAAGAAGTGTTGAAATGTAAACTGCACTTTTTAACCTAATGAGACCCAATTAGACGAACAAGTGTTGAGTGCACACTTATGCAGAGAATGTTCAATATTAGCGCTGTGAGACAAAGGTGTTACGTCCTATGACAAGACTGCATCACCACCACTAGATGTCGCCACAGAAGCACGTTTCTAAACTGCAGTCGGCCGCTCTCACTTGACTTCTCTCATTCAGTCACTTGTCTGCAGGGAATTGTGCAATTTTGGCCGTGTGATTCTCTGGGAAAGCCGAAGCGTTTTCTAACCATTGTTGCTTGACGGGCCACAGTTGATTTGCCCCTTTTTTGCTGTCCACTGTACTGTGTGTGTGTGTGTGTGTGGGGGGTTAGGGGGTCAAAATCTTTGTCCCGAGGCCTAGAAATACTACACAGCAGTTCTGGCACAACAGACTTTTGTAAAGCTCTCTCCTCCTCATACTATTGTCAGTGCTGTGATGGATACCAAAAGACTGGGGGGCATTGTATTAGATATGCACTGAACCAAAATCAACACGTGTTCAATGGGTTTGACAGAGACGGATGCAATGTAATATAACGTGCCTGTGTTTTTGCTGCAAGAGGGAGTGGAGTGTGCGGTGACACGTGCAAAAACAAATATCCACCACTTCTGGATAAAGACTTTTGGGACTTGGGGCGTGATTGTGAGTGACCCCATGACCCTGTTTACTCCTCAGGTTGGGGTGAAGTTTGACATTACACTACAGTGACAACATGTTAGTAGTTGGTAATAGTGAGGTGTTAGTACTGCAATGGTAATTGTATGATATTAAGGAGATCTTTTTACAGTAATGCCGTGTTATTTCCAAAATATAATCCAGGTAATGAGAATTAGATGATGTGATACCTTCACATGACAGTTTTTTGAGTTAAAAATGACAATAATTACATTATAAAGTTGAAATTCATGATCAATCTTTTCCCCTACACATTTTCTTTAAGATCCATAAGTTCTTCCCTGGCAATTATTAGTAAAACAATAAGACGGTATCAACGTAATGTTACACCCCCTAATACAAAAAGTATTACCATATTGTTACTGTAACGCAATGTCAACTGTTACCTAGGTTTCTTTTGAGGAGAGCGCGGAAGAGAGAGAGTCCGACAGGTGCAAAGAATCACGGGGGAGATCTCTGTGATAGTTACACGCCATCCATGTTTCATTTATTTGACTCTTTGAGACACAATTTCATCAAAGCTAATATCTCGGAAGAATCCTTCAAAAAAAAAAACACTCTCACACACGACCCGCTAAATGTGACCGACTTCAATGCAGCAAAGCATACACGAGGCAGCAAGGATGTTGCTGCTTTTACTGTAAGAAACTGTACAACCACAAACACACCGCGATTATAACACAGAACACGGCATCGTTATAGATTTCTGTTGATGAAAATGTGCCTTTTATTTGTACAAAATGGTGATTTTATTTCTCTTTCTCTCTCTCTCTCTCTTCAAAGTGCAATAGCTGATCTTCAATGGGGCATGCCTGTTCACTAGAGGTTGTGTTTTTTGCCCTGCTGAGTGTTGCTGCTTGAGACTCCTGTTTTCTCTCTCTCTGTGTGTCTCTTTCTCTCCCTCCCTCTCTATTCTATATTATAAATGTATCATTTTCCAGATTCTAAGTATAAATCTTTGTCAGAGGGAATCACACAGAAATTCACTATTTTGGGACAGGTACAGAAGAAAAGAACAGAAAAGAAAAAAAAAATATGCTGAAATAAAAACAAAGTCCAAATGATGTTTACAGATGAAATCTTTTCGGTTGTATGGGTTTATCATTATTCTGTATGACTGTTGGCAATAAAACCGTGAATGTGTAGAATGGTTCTGGTACATTCTGTCACGGTCGGCGTTGATTTCACTACACTTGACTTTAGATTTAGACGTTTTGTCACTTAAATCCATTGTTTTTTACTTTCTTGTTTTAAAGTGATGCAGAATTATTATTCTGGATATTCCACTGCTAATTGCTAATTTCTTTTAAATTTCTTAAAGCCAAAGTGTGTCAAAATAGCTTTCCTCTCTTGACCTGTACACGTCTTATTCTACAGACTGAGGAGAACATCTTTGTGTCTCGCAGATCTGCACAAACATCACACTTTTTTGAAAAAAAAAATTGAGAATAATGATGTAACAATGACCATTTCCTCATGTCGCAATCGCAATTCCTGTTAAAACAACTGCAATTAGATTGTAGGAGCTAAAACCTTAGTTTAACTTCGATTTCTGATTTTAGAAGTTGTGGTTTCCGTTGATAAATTCACCTCTTCACGTGCACATGGTACTTTTCAGACAAAGTGGGCTGGCACTTTACGCTATTAATATCCATTATAGATCTTCATAGGTCACATTTTCACGCTTTACAAAATGTGTTTTTCTCTTCTTCTTATGAGTTTTTGAGTCAAAGTGATGATTCATTATACATCGCTTATAAAATGGGAGTAGCGAGGATTGGGTGGTCCTTTTTTTGCTCAGGTGTGTTTATATAGTTGGTGAATAAGGAGAAAAAAAATCATTTCATCAGGTTGTCTATAGGTTGTGCTGGGAAGAAAAAGGATTAAGACACTTTATGTTGCATATTCTTATCGCCTCTGTATATACATTTAAACACAGTAATGGAAAAAAAAGCAGCCTAAATGCTCTGTGTTCTAACGGTTAAATGGACTTCGAGATTTACACACACGTTCAGGGCCAATGTTTTCATTTAGGGCTTTATAGTCATGCCTCAGGTATCTACAAGAATGAAATCTCTGCACAGACGCCCCCAGAAATCAGAGGAATATTTGTGTAATTGTGTAATTTCACGACATGGGGAGGACTCAACAAACACAACTAGGCAAAGCAGCTCTTTCTACAGGCCACATAAACGTGAATCCTCCTTATATAACATAATAGTTCTACTTTCTGACTCTTCACGAATCAGGTCTACACTTCAGTTCACATGCAGCATTCCCATGCGTCTAAACGCGTTCTTCCTCCAGTTCATTCGCCAGCTTCATGCTTTCAAACACGTGCAATCATCAGATATAAACACACACAAGGACGAACTCAAAGCGTGTTAAAACATGTGACTACTGTGTGGATTTCATATTGAACATGCAGCGTAGTGTGAAAAAAAACACATCATTAACCAGCAGATGGAGCCCTGCTGTAGCTAAAAGCTGCTGCGACTGCTGTGTGAAGAGCATCAGTTTGTCTGCACAGCGGTTAAGAAACATGACGCCGCTGATGTCGCCGACAGTCTTACAGTACATCTCGAATAAAGTACTTAGGGAGCACTTTGCTCTAACTGCGTGGCGTTCTATTCTATAGCATTACTGGGTTAATACGAAACGACAGAATAATAAATTACTTACTTATAATAACATATATACAATCGTTCTTCGTGACACTGTTTTTGCAGTACTATAATTGCACTTTCTTTTGAGTTGGCGAGGTAAATGTTTTCCATCATCGTCCTGCAAAAGCTCCAAAACACCAAGTTCCTCACACATTAGTGACGTCCGTCTACTGTCACGTGCAGATTATGGTTGACGCAGATATAAGAATATGAAGCACAAAGGAGAGACCGCTGTCCTGCAGCTGTGGGCCGGAAGTCCACATTTCATTCAGGAAAAATCCCTAATTCTCGATCGGTCGCTCCACACAGTTTCTTGAGGACGTATTAGCACCACGCTCACCTTCTCTCTGCACATCACTTGCTCCCCTCTTTCATTCTTTCACTCTGGTGAACACCCTGCGTGGCCCCTCCTGCCACCACTGACACCTCGCCGTGGGCCGTGTCCGTCTCCTGCTCCCTCTCCAGTCCCGTCTGCCTGGGGCCCTGCTGGTTCTGGTTCTGGTTGGGGTTGTTCTGGCTGCTCCAGGACTTGCTCCTGCTGCGGCTGGGCTCCAGAGACTGCTTGTTCCCGCTGCCGCTCACAGCCTTCCTCCTGTAGCAGACGCCACACACGAGACCCACGAAGGCGCGCCTCATTTCCCGACTTGCCAGCGTGTAGATTATCGGGTTCATGGCGGAGTTGAGCACAGCCACGCCAATGAACCAGTCCGCTTTGTAGAGGATGGGGCAGCGCAGCTTACACGCCACATCCACCAGGAGCAGGACGAAGATGGGCGTCCAGCAGGCGATGAAGACGCCAACTACGATGATGACCGTGCGCAGCAGGGACATGGCGTGCTCCGAGTTGCTGTGCTTGCTCACCTTTTGGCTGCTGGACTTCACCAGGATGTAGATGCGGGCGTAAAGGACCGACATGGCTAAGAGCAAGAGCATGAAAACCGTGATACAGAAGGCCACATATTTCTTGGTGTAGAGAGGGAGGATGGTGGAGCAGTCTGGGAGGTTGTCCAGACAGTTCCAGCCAAGAATAGGCAACGCTCCAAGACCTATGGCAATCAGCCAGCAGGTCCCGATGAGCAGAAACACTCTGTAGTTCTTGTTGGCATCATAGGGCCTCATTTTGATCATAGTCAGGTGTCTCTCGATGGCAATAGCCAAGAGGCTGAAAATGGACGCGCCGAGTGCCACAAACATGCTGCCCTCTCTGACAAACCAGAGAGCAGGTGAGAGCTGCAGGGTCTTTTCCCCTGACAGCAGCAGGTTGACAAGGTAAGCCACTCCGGCCAGCATGTCGCACAGCGCCAGGTTGCCGATGAAGTAGTACATGCGGTTGTGGAACCGGTGATTCCTCCATATAGCCACCAACACGGCCAGGTTCTCCAGGACGATGAAGCAGCACACGATCAGGAACACGACGGTCTTGGTGTCCACGGTGCCGGGGCTCGTGCCGACGCTGGGCCGGTGCTCCAGCTTCCCCGTGTAGTTGTAGTGGAGGTAAATCTGAGGGTTGATCATCTTCGCGGCACCGGCTGCTGACACTGAAGGTCAGAGGTGAACGGGTCATCGGGTGTGTTCAGCCGAGGCAGGGGAAGACCTGAGGAGAGCGAGGAGCTGTCGTTATTCAAACGTTACTTAAGACTCACAAGTTTCGCAGCAGGTAAAATAAAAATAATAAGATGGGATAAGAGACAGATCGCATGAATAATTGAACATCAGCTACAGCTGCAGTGTTGTCTAAGATGCATGAGCTCTTCTTCCTCGTGCTGGTTAAAGGCTCGTTGTAGAGCTCGAGTTCAGGATTTGTTCTGACTCAACTTGGATCGAAGAGCTGACTCGGACTCGAGCCTTTACTGCATTTGGACCAGGAAGTTGGAGGAGATGAGGACTCAAGACTTTTTCAAATTGATTAAGACTGTTCTTCTTAGATCTGTATTTAACATGCCCAAATTATTTGGCGTAACATGTCGATAGACCATTACATTTAACGTTTTTCCACTCAAAGTGTGCTGAGGTGTGCATTTCTTTCCCTCAATGGACACGAAAGAGGGAAAAAGAGAAGAAAAGCAAAAGGAGGACTAGTTTGGATCCTGATGGTTACCTTTCAAAAAAGTTACAGGCTAAAAAGCTAAAGTTTCTTGTTGCATGCGTTGTGTGTAAATAAATAAATGTCAGCTACTGTATGTAAGTGTGGTGGAGTGGAGCACTGAGCTGCAGCGTATGTTTGTTTTTTTTAATTCTCAGAGATGCTGTTTTCAGACTCATCCAGAGACATAAAAGCAAACATGTATGTAGATTGTTTTTTTTTACAGAATTGCTGCACATGTGGAGACACAGGCACTTCACTACCAGGCGAAGGTTTATTGCATCACTGAAAGCAACCAAGGATGTGTTGTGTATAAAAGTGTACACACAGTAAAGCACTGAAGGACTAACTTCTGACTTTATCACAGCACACTGTCATTTTTACAAAGCAGCGTTTTAAAAAGTAAAACCACAACATCAATTCAATCAGTTCAAATATGCTTTTTATTCTATTTCCATAAAGTGCAGGAAGATTAAGATCAATTAAAGTAAACTATGATGCATGCATCATATTTGTTGTGTTTGTTTGTTTGTTTACACTGTATCTTTGGACCGTTTCCCAAACATGCAACTGAATCTTCATGTTTTTTAGAAAACCATAAGCATGCACATCAACAGTGGATTTCACTCACTAAAAGTCCAGTTATTTGCGCAGAAGAAACATTGAAAGAAAAAGAAGAAGAAGCTCCACACGTCTTACCTTTGGATGCTCGCAGACTTTTCTAACTTCAGCTCACACTGACGCTGCGTTTCACTGCTGACTCGTCCATTTTCCGGATTTGAAAACCGCTGTGGTTTAAAGCTTTTATTCCTCCTCGCTCCTCGCAGTTCACTGGGACAGAGCGGCAGCTCCTCATCTTTCTTTCTTTCTTTTTTTTTTTTTTTTTCTTGCTGAATCTAAACTGGAGAGTTCAGCGGAGTGGACTTGGCTGGAAGTCAGTCACACCCTCCCTCTCTCTCTCTCTCTCTCCCTCTCCTCTCTTTCTTCTCCCTCCCTGATTTAACCCGGACACAGAGATAGAACAGAGAGAGAAGCTGCAGCTCAATTAGTGAAGGCAAAGAGGAAATCCAGAAATTGAGTGGAAACTTTCAAGATATGTGGCAATAATTCATCTTCACTGGATTTGTCTCATTTATATTACAACAATTTTTTTTTTAAAAATCCCTAGGATGAAGTTGCAGTTGTGTACTCCTGAGAGGTTATACATCCATTTAAATGGTTTATTCATGAAATATATTTGTGAAAATTGAACATTTAAGAAGAGAAAAAGTCAGAATTTTCTTTCAAATCTATGCTATATGTTTCCATAGAAACAAAATGTTGTCATTAAAAGATGAAACAAAATATAACACGGGAGAAACTTTCTTTAATTATAATTTATTTAAAGGTACAGTAAAAAAAAAAACATTGCGGTGGCAGCGCTGAACCAGCTCCTGACAAATCATTGAGTATAATTATTTAATGATAATAACTTCATCAGATTTTTGCACACTGGACCTTTACAGTAGTCTGAGCTACAACTTAGAGGTTGAAAATTTTGCAATTAAAGAAACGATAAAATACAAGAAAAGAAGAAAAGCAATTGCATAAAATCTCTGACGCCTTTTAGCAAATGTAAACACGAGTCTAAAGCTTACTGGGTGAGTTTATGTTGAAATGACCACAGCCCATCCTTTGTTCAGGTCTTTCTGTCATGACCTCATATCCAGGAAGGATGGGCAGGGCTGGCAGCAAGAAGAAGAAGAAGAAGAAGAAGAAGGAGAAGAAGGAGGACTGGCGGCGTCTGAGAGACTGATGAAGACCTTCTTTTAAAATAGACGTGACAAACGTTCAGTCTAAACTGTGGAGATTTCAGGACAAAAAACCTTGAAAGAGTGCACAAATGTGACTGAAACAATAAACCTCATCTCCAAACAGAGTCTAGAACTTCCACCAGAGCACGACTGAGTCAGGAGCATATGTAGCGCTTCATATTCCACTGGAATATGACTCAAACATGAAGAATCTCGTTGCTTTGCTCTCCACAGCCGCACACATCCACTGCAGCGGCCTGCGATTTTCCTCAAACGAAGCACATAGCGTACTGCATTATTGACCAAATCGTTAACCGGCACATCTCCTCCAGTGTCTCTGTGGTTATTAACCCAGCTGAATGTTGTGTGTGGTTAAATAAACAGCTGGGATCTGGCGACGGTCCATTAGCATTGTTACAGTCACAATTCTCAGTCATTTCCTGCAGGTCACACTGTGCCAGCAGCAATGGGAAGAATGTCAGGGAGGTGGGGGAGAAGCTAAATTGTGACTCTGGACCAGCAGCAAATCTGGGAGCAATAATGGAGTGGGTCCACGCACGTAAAAGGCAGCGGGGATTAACAGACCCAAAACATGGTCGGAAAAACCTTGGGTTTTTCCTCCGAGCGACAGTGATGTGAGGGTTCGCGTCTGCATTTACATAAACTTTGGGCCAAAAGTGAAACCATCAGCAAGCACAAACCCATAATGTGTGGTCAGAGTGAGTCTGCATGTATTCATAGACTACTGAAGACCAGCATGGGTGGAGGGTTTTCACTTTTGCAGGACCACCCTCTTTGGTTTAAGGAGAGGCTGAATTTCCCCTGGCATCTCCTGAGATTCAATTTCATATATACGTGCTTGCGTTTTTTCCTCTCCCTGACATCACCGCACACATGCACACACACACACACACACACACACACACACGTGTGAGTGTGAACCCTCGCGATCATAACGCTGTGATCTGAGTGTAAACCGACAAGCTGCAAACCCCCTCATTTGAAAGTGCACCGTACAATACAACCTTCCTTCCTTCACAGTGACTGGACTCACAGCTGGTAAAACCATCCCACAGGGAAAGTTTCCACTGCTCGCCTGCAGCCCTGGAGCTTTTACAGTATACAGTTTATGTGTATGACAGTGCTGGCGGTTGGAGGAAGAATTCATATCCTTTGTTTTAGTTAAAAAAAAAAAAAAGAAAATACCACACGGCTGAAATACTCCCTTTCAAGTATGATTTATAATTTCACTTCAGCACATTCTAATACATAATACTTTACACTTCTGGATAGTCTTCCTGTTTTGTTAATGTGACTATGACAACCATTATTTACCGCTGTCAAAGAGAGTATAGCTGTAGTCGTAGTAAAAAGCATTTTTCTGCTTGCGCTGGAGATCTACAGCGTTTAACTTGACTCGGGGCATAAACATATCAAAATATTCATTATTAATCATAATGCAATGTGGAAGCAGAATGGCTCCATGTATAAAAGGACATACATAATTCATTATAATGCAGTTTTATTTTACTGATAACTTAATAGCCTCTCATTCAAAGCGGAGAACTAATGGTTAAATGAGAATGGCCGGATAGGATAAAGATAAGAGCCTGTGCGGCGCTTTAGTGCTATAAGGACATTACAAAAATCTATTGGGCCAGCATCAGCGTAGCCATTACTTTGCTGGAGTTTGCCTTGTTCGAGCTCTCAACCCGTCATTAAAGTGCAAGAGCTGGGGTCAGAACCGTGGGCAGTGGGCACATCCATGTGCAATTACACCAAAACTCCTGCCTTTAATTTCACTCTCGCCATTTTGAGGCAAAAACACACCCCGTGTGTCTGCGCTGTAAATCTGAGGCCGAGTGTCCCCTCCTGCCCCGCGGCTTTGTGGTGGCAGTATTTCGAGACGCGGCGGTCTCTTGCATTCAACTTAACAGAGAGGAGAAGTTTCTAAAAGGCGTAATTTCAGCTGTGGCACAGCAAAGTCTCGATATGCCAGCTTTAGAAGGCCACACAAACACAGGGAGAGAGAGAGAGAGAGCGGTCCTAAGTTCTGTCATTTCCCCTTTTGATGCCGGGGATATTTAGTGCTCTTACCTTAAGTTCTTTCTGCGTTTAAGTGCAGCGCTTTTCATTTTCCATTTCATTCGTTTCCAGCTGAGAGATTAATTGAATGGATTTATTGAGGTACTGCCAATAAGGTCGACTTTAATAAGAGTGCAGTGGTTCCTCAACAGACGATCCAGTGTCAAACTGGCTGACATTTCCATATGAGCATAAATTTAATGGACTGAAATTACTTAACACCGAACATGGAAATAAAACCCAGAAACCATGCTCTTTTTTTTGTGTACTGGACTCATTCAGTGATAAATGCTTGGTTACTGCTGCATGTGAGCACTCATCATATTTTCCCCCACCTCAAGCACGGACAGTCATGGGCAGTTGTATCACTGGCTTTTCTTTTTTTCCCCCTTCTTCTTTCTGTGTGTGTGTGTGTGTGTGTGTTACCACCAGCAGCTGTTTTCTATCTGGTTTCTTCTTTTTCACATACTCATAGTCTGCTTTGTTGCCATAATTGCTGAAAACGAACAAACAGGCGTTACAGAAAGGGGTAGAGACCATGCAAGTAAAACAAGTCGATCACAACATGCTATACTATAAGGCAGAAAGCTTTATAATCTTAGAGAGAGAAGAGAAAAGCCAATCGTTCACACAGTGAGCAAACACTAGGCATCAGTGGAGAGAAAAAAAACAGAACCAGACTCAAACTTGTCCTCGACCGGTTGAATGCTCTATATTTATATTGTGCTTTTCTCGTCTTGATGACCACTCAAAGCTGCATTACACTACCGTTTTGCCATTCACCCATTCACTCACACTTTCATACAGTGTCTCTCTCTATCCCTCATCCTTTCATACCCATCCACACGTCAGGAGCAACGTGGGGTTAAGTGTCTTGCCCAAGGACACATGGGCATGTGGCCGAGCGGAGCCAGGAATTGAACCCATAACCTTCTAGTTGAAAGCTACTGTCGCGGTGGGGTGAAAGGACAAATGGGGGAGGGAAAGAAATTAGAGAAAGGAATCTGAATAATGTAAAAAAAAAAAAAAATTACGTATATAGGCTATATAAAGATCAAATAAATGAAGTGGAATTAATCCAATATACATTCATTCAAAATTGCATCAAACCGAAAAGTCACCAAAAGTGAAGCTCGCTCACTGGTTTTTGTGAGTGACTGATTCTGAGCCTGCTTCTCTTTCTTCACTGCAGCGCTTCCGCATTATTAATGTGTCTTTTGGTATTTATTATTCACCGTCTTTTTGGCTGACTGCTTTGCCTCAGCTGCATTAGGAAGCAAGCAAAGCCACTTCCTTCTCTTTTTTCGTTGTTGAGTGCAGTAGCTCCGGCCTTGCAGGCGGTTACTGCGAGTGTGGGATAAGCAGCGCTTTTCTCTCTCAAGCCCCATTAGGACCACAGCACTCAGCACTGGTTGTATTGATGTCCAGCAGTAACTGGTCGTTGTCTGACCCACTGCACAACCAATGGCAATTACACTGTTGTTAACCAGAGAGGTGTCTGGGGTCTGTGGAGCACATGTGAAAGTGTGGCGTTTAGTGATTTTCTGACCCACAAATGATCCATTTCACCACTGAAACTATGAGCTGCATGTCTGTATATTGTAAGTATGAGACATATATGGTGGTCATAATTCGTAACAGGTAAGTAACATTATGGTAATACCATTTTAATAGCTTGGCAATAAGGAAGAATTTCAACATTATATTATGGTTATTATCAATTTTGATTTATCACACTGATGTTAGTCTGTAATAATTTTCATTTGCAAGCTGTTACCTGGATATTAGTGTGCAAATAGCGAGGTTAAACTATATTATTTCCACACGATTAGTTTTATTACCACACTGTAAATAAAATTGGTACTACCCTTAGATATCTTTTTACTCTAGCCTTCAACTAGCTCCTTGTTATTCCACCCTGTGTTATTTTTCATTGCATTTTTAGTTTATTTTAAAGTTAAAACAGGGTTTTAACCTATAGACTTTTGCCTTTTCCTATTTTATTCCACCATGAGTTGCATTTTACTGTTTCATTTGCGTATTTTGTTTTATTTCAAAGTTAAAACTTTTTTTTTTTAACTTTTCCTTTTCATGTGTTGTGTTTAAATCTTATTTTCCGTTTTACTGTGAAGCACTTGTGAGCTGCAATCCTTGTATGAAAGGTGCTATACAAATAAGGTTCATTATTATATCATCATTATTATTACTACCACAACATTGCGTAGTGTTACTGAAATAACTAAAAGAGGTTTGTTGGCAAAACCTTTTATTGACACAGAGAGAAACTCTAGCATTGAGCCCAGTGTAACCACGGGAGAAACTACGGGTGTTTAAAAAGTAAATTGAAAAATTACAGACTGATATACAGTTACTGTACACTTAGACCGAGATAGAAATATGTGTGTATATATATATATATGTATATATATATATATATATATGGCAGCTATCGACAGTCAAAAAAAATTACATTTTTTATAGTCCATCTCTGCCTTTGAAGAGACACATGAAATTGCTCACTTAGCTGAAAATGTAGCTCAAATCAATGCGTCTGTCTTCCCTTCATTTTCATTAATTTGTTACCTGAGTGCTGATGGCAGGAGAATGCATTTAAAACTAGTTATGTCCACACAGACCCACAGTGAAAGCCTCAGTTGGTATGCTCATATTTGCAAGTCATGCAATATTAGTTTTCTGTAACAATATATACACAAGGGATAATCAGGTTATCTTTAGACGCTGCGTTCGATCAGCGCGCTGCTGCGTTTCCATTTGCGTCTGCCATCGACGTGCTGTTACAGCCTGTTATAGGTGTTGCTGTCCATTTTTCATGTTTCTGTGTTCACGTGTACTCATGGACATATTCTAAATAAAAAATAAAAGTTTTGTTTTTTTTAAGCGAGCAAACACTTTAGCCAGGTGACTTTGCCCGACCTTTCTCAGCAGAGAACAGAGAGTGATTTTCCTTCCGCTTTGGTGGAATCAATAAAACTGCTCTTCAGCAAGGTAGAGACTTATACCAAGATGCATGATAAGTGTATGTACTGGAAACCATTAGATCCTCAATGATTAAATGCTGGTATATATCGTACTGTAAACTCTGACACACTTGCCAGTATATCTGCCTCACATGAACTCTGGCTGCTTATTTGTTGACAGTTCAGGCACAAAATGTGATGGGTTTTCGGGAAGATAATCAGGTGGTTTGACCTTTCTAATGCTGTATTTGCTGCATATAATCAATCATGTTTGAAGGAAATGAAGTCACTGACCGCACACTGTTGGCCACGTGCAGTAACTGCCAGGTAGATTCAATCATCCTTCTAATGATAATAATTTTAGGCAGGCTGTACACCAAGAGGTGCAATGCTTATCCTTATCTCCTCACTCCCATCCTCTACTCATCCTCCTTCAACACAGCTCAAAGTTCTCATTTCAAATGCTTTCTCGTCTCCTAAGTCGCTTCATCGCAGTTAGATGTCCTCCTTCATTAGAGAATTTCGAACTGCGATTAAGAGCTTCAAACTGTGGAGAAATTCATTAATTCATTCATCTTCTACCACTTTATCCTCCACATTAGGGTCGCCAATGGTGCCAATCTCAGCCGACATACACCCTGGACAGGTCACCAGTCCATCACAGGGCCACATAGAGACAAACAACCATTCACTATCACACTCACAGCTACAGTCCTACTGTGTACATTTTGCCTAATTCCCCAAATCTGCATTTTTGGACTGTGAGAGGAAACCGGAGAACCGGTAGAAACCCCCCCCCCACACACATGTGGAGAACATGCAAACGCCAATAAAATGGGCAAGCAGATCAAGCATGTGAACTCGGGTGTAAAATTGTGGCCAGGGCAAAACAAAAACCAACCAAATCATGAATAATTTAACAATTAATGTATAATCAAAGTACACAGATGGGGGTGAAAACGACATTTAGGAACCGGTGTGGTAAGCAGGGAAAACGCCAAGGCAGGAAATACAAGGACACACAAGGAAAATAGAAACTACTAAATAAATAAACATGAAAAATACTACAAAGGCAAAAGCAATCACAAAGAATGAAGTCAAAATCTGACAGTAGATTTAACAGTCCATCCATCATACGTCTTCTACCACTTTATCCTTCACATGAGTTGCAATAGGATATACTGTCTTCCAAGTCCTATAGCGTTCAGTTATTTCTCTCCTGTAAGAAGAAAACAAATCATATTACTATGCTATTAATTTAGAATCAGCTCCCTGAATGAGACCAGAACCTCATCAATACTACTGCAAAAGCTAAATCAGTCCTTAGGGAGAAGGGAAAGTTAAAAAAGAAAAAAACATCTGTACAGCAAAAACCTTCCTGTATAAAACCTGTATATACATATTTCATTAGAAGCTGTATGACTGGTGCCTTCCTTCCACACACACTTTACTTGAGTCTGCCATTGACAACTGTAGATGGGCTGCTGGAGTCTGACTGACTGTCTGGTGCCAGCGAGTCAAAGCCTGCACGAGAGAGCTCGATGAAGTGAGTGTGCAGCTGAGAAAGATGCACCACGACTCTCTCACATGATGGTAGAACAGGTGTTAACTTCAGTTTCGTTTCACTGGCTTTGTTTCCAGCTTATCACAATGTGAGGTGTTTCCTCTTCATATTTGGCTACGATACAGTTAAAATAAATAGCTGTGCGTACTCTCACCCCTCCACCCACCCTAATTTATAAGCACACACATCAAGGGCTCATATTTGCTGAGATATATCTGGATTTTACTTTCTTCCTCTGAATTTAAAACATTAGCTTTTACAAGTGAGATACTATTAAAGGTCTGGTGTGCAACATTTTGGAAGATTTATTGGCAGAAATTGAATATTGCTTGCACAGTGTACACTCAATTAAAAATATGGGGGTTTTTTTTAGCCATAGATTAAACCTTTTATAGGTATTTTAGGCATACTTTCAAATAGCCAGAGCGTGCCGTTTGTGTTTTACATTTTTAATTGGACATTTATGCAAAGAACAATGGTCCCTCTGGTATGTGAAGGCCACTGTAGTTCCCTGACATGCTAGGGAAAGGGAGGAGTGTAAAATCTGCAGTTCCACCATCAGATGTCACTATTGCTTACACTGAGGACCTTCAAATGTAGAAAACCTACATAAGAACACTATAAACCTGTGCTTAAGTCCTGTGACTTGAATCTCGGACGGTTTCTCTTCACGTCTGTTGGACATAATATTCCTGCAGTTGAGATCTTGTGACAGTAGAACTGTTGTTATTTCAAGGCCCCTTTGTTTGGAAGGTGTTTCCTCGTTGGCCCCCCTCAGAAATCCCACAGAGAACATAAGACCACATTACCTTGGACAGTCCCCGTGGCCTCACTCGGACTTGCATTGTGTAGCCGCATTGTCAAAGAGCTTCCTCAAAGGATGTGCCATTAGAAATTCTTCATGCACACAAGCACAGCACATACAGGGAAAAGTAGAGACACCAAAGGCTGTGTGTGTCTGAAGTGTTTAGGTGATGAAAGAGAGGTTGGCTCTAAGCCCCCAAGTCTTCGATTGTTTAAATGTTCCTTTTGATCATCTGTCAACAGCCAATATAAGAAAATATCACAACAAAAAGTACACATAATGGCTAGGAACTATTTCAGCTTCTGGTTCACCTGGACGTCTGTACAAAACTATTAATATCAACCAGAAAGCACCCGTTCACATTGTAGATAGTTCTGACATGAAAAAACTTCAGCTGCTGCGGTTTATGGCCGTGTTCCTTCACTCTTCTCATCAGCTGCAGTTGCAGCACCAGCCGTTCAACTCAACCTACTTAAATAACCACACCTTCCCCCGCCACAGACAACAGAGTGAAACTATTAGTGGCTACGTGTGTGTTCACAGCTTGTTACACTGAAAAGTATCATGTTATGTGTGGGATAAAGATGACAGTATATTTTAATATGAAATCTCTACATCATATGCTTTAACTCACCCCAGGTGTGGTATTAATGGTGAATTTTGTTCATGACATTTTCAATATTCATACATAATTACAAATACATTATTATAATTATAAATACATTAGATTTCCTACCCCACATGTGACAATGTCCTGTTACATCCAAAATCCGTCTTGTATAACGTACCTAAAAGAGATACTTGTGTAAAAGTACACATATCTTACTAGAAAAAGACTTTGGTAGACGTTTTTACAATATTACTTAAGTAAAAGTCTTAAAGTATATGACATTTAGTGTACTTAAGTATCTGATATTACATTTCATTACATGTCATTTAGCAGACACTTTCATCCAAAGCAACTTACAATGGAATTGAGTACTATCAGGCAGGGGTGGAGTCGAACTTGCAACCATGATGTCTTTCGCACACAGGGTACTGGTCTTAACCACTGAGCCACTCCACCCCATGATATGAAACGTACTTACGTTTTAGAAGTAAAAGTATTAAAAAAAAGTGGAGTTAGGATTGAGACATGGTTGCTTAGTGGTAGGGCAAGTTGAACATTGTGGGTTCAATTCCTGCTAGTCTGTGTTCTTGAGCAAAACACTTA
>NW_025320947.1:0-11459 GCF_019176455.1 Solea senegalensis | reverse complement strand
CTCTCTATTATCATCATACTCTGTCTATTATCATCACACTCTCTCTATTACATTACATTACATGTCATTTAGCAGACGCTTTTATCCAAAGCGACTTACAATGGAATCAAGTACAATTAGCCAGGGGTGGAATCGAACTTGCGACCATGATGTCTTTGGTACACAAGGTAGGGTCTTAACCACTGAGCCACTCCACCCCATACTATTATCACCATACTCTGTCTATTATCATCATTCTATTATCACCATACTCTGTCTATTACCATCATTCTATTATCATCACACTCTCTCTATCATCATTCTATCACCATACTCTGTCTATTATCATATTATCACCATACTCTGTCTATTATCATCATCTCTATTATCACACTATATCATCATTCTATTATCTCTCTATTATCACCATACTCTCTCTATTATCATCTCTCTATTATCACCATACTCTGTCTATTATCATCACACTCTCTCTATTATCACCATACTCTGTCTATTATCATCATTATCACTCATATCTTCTATTATCACCATACTCTGTCTATTACCATCATTCTATTATCATCACACTCTCTCTATTATCACCATACTCTGTCTATTATCACCATACTCTCTCTATTATCATCTCTCTATACTCTGTCTATTATCTACTCTCTCTATTATCATCACACTCTCTCTATTATCATTATCACATACTCTGTCTATTATCATCATTATCACCATACTATCATATCACCATACTCTCTCTATTATCATCACATTATCACCATACTCTGTCTATTATCATCATTCTGCTCCATATTATCTCTCTGTCTATTATCATCACACTCTCTCTATTATCACCATACTCTGTCTATTCATTCATCATTATCACCATACTCTCTATTATCATCACCTCTCTATTATCACCATACTCTGTCTATTATCATCATTCTATTATCATCACACTCTCTCTATTATCACCATACTCTGTCTATTACCATCATTCTATTATCATCACATCTCTCTATTATCACCATACTCATTATTATCACCATACTCTGTCTATTATCATCACACTCTCTCTATTATCACCATACTCTGTCTATTATCATCATTCTATTATCACCATACTCTGTCTATTACCATCATTCTATTATCATCACACTCTCTATTATCACCATACTCTGTCTGTATCACCATATCTCTAGTATCATCACTCTCTCTATTATCACCATACTCTGTCTATTATCATCATACTCTCTCTATTATCATCACACTCTCTCTATTATCACCATACTCTGTCTATTATCATCATTCATATTATTATCATACTATCACTCTCTCTATTTCACCATTATCTCTATTATCATCTGTCTATTATCACCATACTCTCTCTATTATCATCACTCTCTCTATTATCACTCTTCTATTATCATCCCTCTCTTATCACCATACTCTCTATTATCATTATCATCACACTCTCTCTATTATCACCATACTCTCTCTATCATCATTATCATCACTCTCTCTATTATCATCACACTCTCTCTATTATCACCATACTCTCTCTATTATCATCACACTCTATCTATTATCATCACACTCTCTCTACACCATACTCTGTCTATTATCATTCTATTATCATCATACTTCTATTAATCATATCTATCATCATATTTCTATTATCATCATACTCTCTATTATTATCATCACACTCTCTCTATTATCATCACACTCTCTATTATCATCACACTCTGTCTATTATCATCACACTCTCTCTATTATCACCATACTCTGTCTATTATCATCATTCTATTATCATCACACTCTCTCTATTATCATTAGCATCATCAGCTTCACTCCACTGGCTGCCCATACACTTCAGGATCGATTTTAAAATGATTTTATTTGTTTTTTAATCCCTGAATGGTCTTGCCCCGCCCTACCTCTATACTCACCCGCTCGCTCTCTTATGTCAGCTGATCAGCTGCTCCTGAGTGTGCCTAAAACTAAGCAGAAGCTCAGAGGGGATTGTGCCTTCCCTGTCGCAGCTCCAAAACTTTGGAATGATCTGCCTCTGCACATAAGACAGACCTCGTCCTTGTCTGTTTTTAAATCCCTTAAAACCCACCCTTTCTCTTTGGCCTTTGACACTTCATGAGATGTTTGGTTTTCTTTATTTTACATATTTTAATTTGAATAGAATTTATTGTTTTTTATCGTATGGCTGCTAATTCTTATTGTGTTTTATGATTCTAATTTATTTTAAGCTGTTTTATCTTATTTTGAACCTTTTATTTATTATACGTTTTATTTATTTTGTACAGCACTTTGGTCCATTGTGGTTTGTTTAAAGTGTTTGACAAATAAAGTTGGATTGGATACTCTCTTTTATCATCATACTCTCTCTTTTATCATCATACTATACACTGTATGTGCTTGTGTATATGTGTATGTGTTTGTGTTTGTGTATATGTGTATGTGTATGTGTATGTGTATGTGTATGTGTATGTGTATGTATATGTGTATGTGTATGTGTACATGTATGTGTATTTTTTAAATAGAAAAAAACACCCAAAGTGAGGCTGTTTTTACACTGGCAAATAAAGTTGTTTTAAAAATCAAATCAGTCTGTCTGTCTCTGTCTGTCAGCATGACTCAGTGTTAGTTGACAGTAGCACAGCGCCCCCTGTGGCCCTCACGTGAAGGATAAAGCAGTAAAAGATGATGTTGCGATGCCTGGTTTTATATTAGTTTTTGTCACCAGAGGGCGATGTCGGCTCGTTGTGCCGGAAAATAGGTTACTGTACGCGTTCACGAATGTGCTGAGGGAAAGCATCTGCCCCCGCGGGCGCGCGCTCGCGTTCCGGGAGGATGATGCGTCTGCTCAGAGGAGAGGAAGAAGAAGAGGGAGAAGAAGGAGTAGAAGGAGGAGGAGAAGCAGCGGAGCAGAGGAACCGAGGAACCACCGACACACCGACACACCAGCGGCCGGCGCGTGATTGTGGAGGAAGAGCCGGAGTCGCAGAGCGAGGATGAAGAAGAGCAGCAGTAGACACAAGGTCCGTGAACGCACCATTCATTCTCTGTGTGTGTGTGTATGCGCGCGCGCGCGCGCGTGTGTGTGCGTGTGTGCGTGCGTGCGTGCGTGTGTGTGACCAGAGGGGAAACATGAAGACCAGGCGCACCGCCGCATTCTGGACCTGGTTCTATAGTGGTTTCACAGCACAGGAGGACTATTAGCAGGGTGTTAGCAGGGTGTTAGCAGTGGTCAAGGCAGGAGGTGAGCAGAGCCTGTACGAGGAGCTGGAGCCTGTTGAGTTAGAGCCGCTGTGATTTCTCTTATTTTGAACAGCGCAAAGCGATCCTGACACACAGGTTTGTTACTGTTGAAGGACCCAGAGATAGAGAGTGGACATGAATGCAGATGTTATGATGAAGAGCAGCACTACATTACATTACATTACATTACATGTCATTTAGCAGACGCTTTTATCCAAAGCGACTTACAAAAGTGCATTTACAAATTTGGGTACAAATAAGAGCTAGAAGTAAGTAAGAGCTTCAAGTAGAACAAACTATGAAGTGCTTGTCATAAGTGCGATGTACAAGTTTTTTTTTTTTTTTTTGTCGTCTTAGTCGAGGTAGAGTCGGAAGAAATGTGTTTTTAGTCGGCGTCGGAAGATGTGGAGGCTTTCAGCTGTCCGGATGTCGATGGGGAGATCGTTCCACCATTTGGGAGCGAGGACAGTGAACGGTCTCGAGTTCTGCGAGTGCCTCTGCGATCCTCTCAGTGAGGGGGCAGCGAGCCGGTTTGTCGATGCAGAGCGGAGTGGGCGGGCTGGGGTGTAGGTTTTGATCATGTCCTGGATGTAGGCTGGACCGGATCCGTTTGTAGCATGGAACGCAAGCACTAGAGTCTTGAAGCGGATGCGAGCAGCTACAGGAAGCCAGTGAAGGGAGCGGAGGAGGGGTGTAGTGTGGGAGAATTTTGGTAAGTTGAAGACCAGTCGAGCTGCTGCTTTCTGGATGAGTTGCAGAGGTCGTATGGCGCATGCAGGAAGACCAGCCAGGAGGGAGTTGCAGTAATCCAAGCGTGAGATGACAAGAGCCTGGACCAGAACCTGTGCCGCCTTCTGGGTTAGAAGAGGCCGAATCCTTCGGATGTTGTGCAACATGTATCTGCAAGATCTAGCTGTTGCAGCAAGGTTGGCAGTGAGGGAGAGATGGTCGTCAAGTGTCACACCCAGGTTCCTTGCGGTGTGAGAAGGAGTTACCACAGAGTTGTCGAGGGTGATGGTTAGATCTGTGGTGGGAGAGCCCTTTCCTGGGAGAAAAAGAAATTCAGTCTTGTCGAGATTGAGTTTCAGGTGATGGTCAGACATCCACTGAGAGATGTCAGTCAGACAAGCGGTGATCCGTTCTGCTACCTGTGTGTCGGAGCTGGGAAAAGAGAGAATGAGTTGGGTGTCATCGGCGTAGCTGTGATAGGAAAAACCATGAGAGCGAATAACCGAACCAAGAGAGTTGGTGTATAGAGAGAAGAGGAGAGGGCCCAAGACAGAACCCTGAGGAAACCCAGTAGCTCTCTAGCTACTGGGGTTCCTCAGGGTTCTGTCTGTCCTCAGGGTTCCGACACGGATCCTCTCCAGGTTACTCTGTATGTTCGGTTTTGAAGATAGGACGAGAGTAGGGTAAGTGCAGAGCCTGAGACACCTAGTTCTTGTAAGGATCTGGTGGTTAACTGTGTCAAACGCTGCAGAAAGGTCCAAGAGGATGAGCACAGAGGAGAGAGAGGCAGCCCTGGCAGTGTGGAGTTGCTCAGTGACAGCAAGAAGTGCAGTTTCGGTCGAGTGACCTGCTTTAAAACCAGACTGAAGAGGATCAAGAAGGTTGTTCCGGTGAAGGTAGGAGGAGAGTTGATTAAAGATAGCGCGCTCCAGAGTTTTGGAGAGAAAAGGAAGAAGAGCGACAGGTCTGTAGTTATTTACTTCAGACGGGTCAAGGGTGGGTTTTTTAAGGAGGGGGGTCACTCTGGTCTCTTTAAGAGAGTCCGGAAAGCAGCCAGATGATAGAGATGTGTTAGTGAGGTGGGTGAGGAAAGGAAGAAGATCACAAGCAATTGACTGAAGAAGGTGAGAGGGGATAGGGTCAAGGGGGCAGGAGGTGGGACGGGCAGAGGTTATTAGGGAAAGAACTTGATCCTGAGATAGAGGGGAGAAAGAGGATAGAGAAGGAGCTGAATGTGTGGTTGGTAGAGTGGTGAGATCAGGAGGTGGGGTTGAGAAAGAAGAGCGAATGTCATCTACCTTTTTTGTGAAGTAGTTGACAAAGTGAATTGGTAGAAGGGAGGAAGGAGGAGGGGGTGGGGGGATCAAGGAGGTTAGAGAAGATAGAGAAAAGTTTTTTGGGGTTAGAGAAAGAGGATTGAATTTTAGTCTGATAGAAAGATTGTTTGGCTGCAGAGATAGAGGCAGTGAAGGTGGAGAGGAGAGAGTGATAGGAAAGCAGGTCATCAGGGTGTTTTGATTTCCTCCATTTTCTTTCTGCTGCCCGTATCGTGGCTCTCTCAGCACGCACTGAGTCCGACAACCACGGGGCTGGGGAGGACTTACGAACCCGCCGGGAAGTAAGAGGACAGAGAGAGTCAAGAGAGGAGGACAGAGTAGAGAGGAAGGTGTCTGTGGCAGAGTTGGGATGCATGACGGAGAAGGAGTCAGCTGAAGGAAGTGCTGATAGAACAGTTGAGGAGAGAGAGGAGGGAGAGAGAGAGCGAATGTTGCGACGGACAAGTGCAATATCTGATGAGATGAGATCATCAGATTGGGAGAGTGGGAGAGAGTAGGAAATGAAGAAATGATCAGAGACATGAAGTGGGGTTACCTTGAGGTTGGAGGTGGAGCAGTTTCTGGTGAAGATGAGGTCAAGGTGGTTGCCAGCTCTGTGAGTTGGTGGAGAAGGAGCAAGTGAGAGAGAAAGAGATGAAAGAAGTAGAAGTAGATCAGATGACTTCTCTGACTGGATGTTGAAGTCACCAAGAAGAACAAGTGGTGGACCATTTTCAGGGATGTTTGAGAGGAGGACATCTAGTTCCTCCAAGAAGTGTCCCAATGGGCCTGGTGGACGGTAGATGACAACAATGATGAGTTTTACTGGGTGAGTTATAGTTACAGCATGAAATTCAAACGACTGTGAAGAGAAGTGAGGCAGTGGGAAAAGAGTGAAAGTCCAGTTGGGGTTGATAAGCAGACCTGTCCCGCCACCTCTTCCAGTGGATCTGGGTGTGTGGGAGAAGGAGTGGGCAGAGGAGAGAGCCGCAGGGGTGGCTGTGTTGGAGGGTGTTATCCAAGTCTCTGTGAGAGCAAGGAAGTCCAGACATTGCTCAGTAGCAAAGCCAGAGATGAACTCAGTCTTGCGGGTAGCTGACTGGCAGTTCCACAGGCCCCCTGCAACAAGGTGTTGGATGTGTGTGGAGCGGGTGGGATATATAAGTGAGGAAAGGTTACGGTGGTGCTGTGAATGATTGTGAGGTTTGTAATATCTATGAGAAGAGACATGAACAGGAATGGAAAAAACGCACATATGTGAAAAGTAGTAGGTAACAGTTGTAGGTACAGGTACTTAGCCTCATTAGCCTCCTTGTTAGACTCCGGTTTAGACTCCTTTGTCTTTGTCTTCCGGAGTCTTGACTCCGGTTTAGACTCCTTTGTCTTTGTCTTCCGGAGTCTTGACTCCGGTTTAGACTCCTTTGTCTTTGTCTTCCGGAGTCTTCGTCTGAGGAGTCTGCCGCTGAAGCTGCCGCTTCAAAGTGAGTGCTGCTTTTTCAAAGACACCTGATTAGGTGCTGATTAATTGCAGCTGAGTGGCCACTCCCTCTAGCCAATGACACTTCAGTGAAGCTGATTAGAGGCTGATTGGTTACAGCTGTGTTGGCCACTCCCCTGTAGCCAGTGAAACTTCTCACCTGGTGATGGTGATGGCTCAATAGAAACTAGGTCAAAACAGCAACAATAACAACTTTGTCTTTGACCTAGCAGACAAAATATCTTAAACAACTTTCACCTTAACTACACCGACAAGTCAAAAGTCACTAAAGTCAAGCAACACAGTTAGATAAAATAGCAAATAATGAAATAGCAACCAAATAAGAAAGACCTACAGAAGTGATACTTAGCTTAATTCCAGTAGTCCTATGAGATACCCAGATAGTCCAAATGCACACTACAGTTCTACAGAGGTTTAACTTTGATGCAGATGTCAGAGCTGACACCGTGTGCTCGTGAATGACAGAAGCCATGTGAGCGGATGATTGTTGTGGCCCAGTGAGGTGGTGAACATGGCTAAGAGAAGCCCATGTGCCCATGTTTGAGAGCATGGACAATAGTATACGGTGATAAACTTGTAACTTGATACAGTTGTTGTGTATCTACTCCTGGTCTCTCTCTCTCTTCTGTCCCTCCCTTATCTCCCTCTTGTCCTTTCTCTCCCCCACCTCTCCTCTGTCCCCCATTTTCCTTTCACCCCAACCGGTCAAGGCAGATGAGAGCACATCTCTCATTGTGTGAACTGTTCGGGTTCTCTGCTCTCCTTGATGTTGTCTATGTACAGCCTTGAGATAATATATGTTATGATTTGGCGCTATACAAATAAAATTGAATTGAATTGAATTGATCATAAAAATCACTGTTACTGAAGTTACTGAAATAAAAGCATGATTAGTTTCGAGTCATCGCGGTTGTGTGTTTCAGGGCGTTCAGGACCCGGGTCAGCTGGCGGTCCAGCAGCCAGACAAGGCAGGCTGGATCAGAAAGTTCTGTGGCCGTGGGATCTTCAGGGAGCTGTGGAGGAACCAGTTTGTGGTTCTGAGAGAAGACCATCTGTACATCTGTGACAAGGAGGTGAGTCTATGACTGTGAGACGGTCCCTGACCGTTGTGTTGTTGTGACGTCATCATGTCTCCCCAGGTGCTAACTGTTGTTGTTGTTGTTTGTGCAGGAAAAGGACGAGCGTAAAGCACAGGAAGTTTTCCACCTGGCAGATTACGAACGTTCGGAGGAATTGAGAAAAGCAAAGAGTCGCAGTAAAAAGAACCACAGTCGCTTCACGCTGCTGCGCTGTAATACACCAGGAACCACTGTGAGGCACAGACACATCAAAAACACAGACACATCACAGACAGTCACAGACATATCACAGTCACAGACATATCACAGTCACAGACATATCACAGTCACATACACGTCACAGACAGTCAGTCACATCACAGACACACAAACACATTCACAGATACAGTCACAGACACATCACAGACAGTCACATCACAGACAGACCGCAGTCACAGACACATCACACGCACAGACTTCAGATATCACAGACACATCACACACACAGACTTCAGATATCACAGACACATCACACATCACAGACACAGTTGCAGACACAGTCAAAGACACATAACAGACATGTCACATTCACACATCACAAACATATTCACATCACAGACACATCACAGGCACAATCACAGACACAAACTTCACACGCAACAAAGACCTCACAGACACATCACAGACACAGTCTGCACTGTAATACACCAGGAACCACTGTGAGGCACAGACACATCACAGACACGTCAAAGACACAGACACATGACAGACAGTCACAGATACAGTCATAGATACAGTCACATACACATCACAGACAGTCACAGTCACATCACAGACAGTCACATCACAGACAGACCGCAGTCACAGACACATCACACACACAGACTTCAGATATCACAGACACATCACACACACAGACTTCAGATATCACAGACACATCTCACACACACAGACGTCAGAGACACATCACAGACACAGTTGCAGACACAGTTGCAGACACATAACAGACATGTCACATTCACACATCACAAACATATTCACATCACAGACACATCACAGGCACAATCACAGACTTCACACGCAACACAGACATCACAGACACATCAGAGACACAGTCTGCGCTGTAATACACCAGGAACCACTGTGAGGCACAGACACATCACAGACACGTCAAAGACACAGACACATCACAGATACAGTCACAGATACAGTGACATACACATCACAGACAGTCACACAGTCACAGTCACACACACATCACACACACAGACTTCAGATATCACAGACACATCACACACACAGACTTCAGAGACACACATCACAGACACAGTTACAGACACAGTCAAAGACACATAACACACAGACACAAACTTCACACTAACACATACACATCACAGACACACAAACACATTCACAGATACAGTCACAGACACATCACAGGTACACCACAGACACACAAACACATTCACAGATACAGTCACAGACACATCACAGACAGACCGCAGTCACAGACACATCACACACACAGACTTCAGATATCACAGACACATCACACACACAGACTTCAGATATCACAGACACATCTCACACACACAGACGTCAGAGACACATCACAGACACAGTTGCAGACACAGTTGCAGACACATAACAGACATGTCACATTCACACATCACAAACATATTCACATCACAGACACATCACAGGCACAATCACAGACTTCACACGCAACACAGACATCACAGACACATCAGAGACACAGTCTGCGCTGTAATACACCAGGAACCACTGTGAGGCACAGACACATCACAGACACGTCAAAGACACAGACACATCACAGATACAGTCACAGATACAGTGACATACACATCACAGACAGTCACAGTCACATCACAGACACACAAACACATTCACAGATACAGTCACAGACACATCACAGACATCACAGTCACAGACACATCACAGACACAGTCTGCGCTGTAACCCTGGATTTCCACTGGACGCGGAACGGCCACGGAACAGCCACGGAACGGCCACGGCGCGGTTCTGCTTCGTCCTCTCCCAAACATCAATCCCCACCGGGCGCGTTACGGCAGCGGCGCGGAGCCTTGGGAGCCAGCGGTATTCACGGAAGATCGCGCGATAATCTCGAACGGACGCAAGATCCCGCGATAGACTGTGTGTATAAAGGAAACAACAACAACACAGCTTCTTTCATTCTCCGACGTAGACGAACTGTTGATCTGGCCATTAAAGTTATTCAGTCAAGTATTTCTATATATATAATATTTTAAAGTCATTAAATTGTCCAGTAACTTTGCACTGATCAGGACAAGGCAAGAAATATGTCATGTACTATATTAATTAATAATTAAACAGTTTGCAGGTACAGTACTTAAAGTACTTTCTGTAAAGTTTTTAGAATCACATTTTTATCATCTTAGCAGGACTTTATACTCACCATCCACTCCCAAAACTCCTGCAATTAAAAACCAGGCTTTGTCCTTTCTGACATTGTCCTTATAATAAGGATCTGTGGTGTCATAAAGGATTTTATATTTCTCGACTTCCATAATCAGTCTCTCGTCGTCCATTGTCTCCAAGACCCTCGGATCAAATGACTGTTGACCTGGGAGCACCGGTTATGACGTAACGTTGAGGTGAAGTTGTGACCTGCGTATTGTGTTTTATTTTGAAAGGGGGGCCGAAGTGTTTTACTTTGATACTGTGTCGGACTTCCTGTCGATCTGCTTCGTTGAAATGTACGAGGTTCAGCAGCGGCAACGGAAAAAATAGAACTGATTCCTATCGATATCGCTGCTGCGCGGATCAGCAGCGGCCCAGCAGCGCCGCGCCGCGCCGCCGGCCGGTGGGAATGCTCACATTGATTAGAATGGAAGCGATTTGCAACGGCTACCGAGCCGCTGCCGTTCCGCGGCCGTTCCGCGTCCAGTGGAAATCCAGGGTAATACACCAGGAACCACTGTGAGGCACAGACACATCAAAGACACATCACAGACAGTCACAGATACAGTCACAGACATATCACAGTCACGTACACGTCACAGACAGTCACATCACAGACACACAAACACATTCACAGATACAGTCACAGACACATCACAGACAGTCACATCACAGACAGACCGCAGTCACAGACACATCACACACACAGACTTCATATATCACAGACACATCACACACACAGACTTCAGATATCACAGACACATCACACACACAGACTTCAGAGACACATCACAGACACAGTTACAGACACAGTCAAAGACACATAAAAGACATGTCACATTCACACATCACAAACATATTCACATCACAGTCACAGACACATCACAGGCACAATCACAATCACAGACACAGACTTCACAGACATCACAGTCACATCACTGTCACAAACACAGTCACAGACTGTACGTTCACACGTGAACCTGTGGACATGTGAATGTGTGGATGTCTGAACGTGTGTACGTGTGGACATATGAACCTGTGAATGTGTGGACGTCTGAACATGTGGACGTGTAAATGTGTGGACGTCTGAACGTGTGTACGTGTGGACATGTGAACCTGTGGACGTGTGAATGT
>NW_025320946.1:0-12736 GCF_019176455.1 Solea senegalensis | reverse complement strand
CTGCTTCCTGTCTTTTCCTCAGTGCCACTGTCTCTAGACCATAGAGCATCGCTGGTCTCACCACTGTGTTGTATATCTTTCCTTTCATTCTGGCTGATACTCTTTTATCACACATTACCCCTGACACTTTTTTGATTTTTGTGCAAAGTCCTAGAGTTTGAACCAGTGAAATAAAAGTTCTAATTTCATGGGAAATTCTTCCAAAGATAGATCCAAAGAATATTTCCACAGGTGATGGATCCACTCACTACATTCTAAGGAAAAAATGTCCTGTAAGGTTCCATACAGGATGACGTGTCACAGTGTCACAGAAAAAATCAATACCCCCAGTCTTTTTACACATTTCTCTGGATGTCATAATGGTAATAGACGTTGCGTGATGTCCTCTACAGCAGTTGATCATTTCCTGTTATGTCAGCACAGTCATCTCATGTCGTCCTCTGAGCTGTGACGTCTCTGTCAATATTTGTCAAACGATCGATAGACCAACTTCGTCCCAGTCATCCATTTTACAATAAAGCAGTCACTGTATGTTCTCTCTGGGGATATTTGGGAGACAAAAGAGGACATCAGGGGACATTAGGAGATGCCAAGAGACAACACAAGATAACAAGACCGCAAGGAGACGTCAAGAGACTAAAGAGGACAGCAGGGGGTAGCGGGACACAACAGGGGATATTAGGAGATACCAAAGGACAACAAGAAGACACGGTGGGAGACAAACAGGTGCAAACAGGAAGGGGAATGTAGGACAGGTGGACGTTCAAAAACAATATGAACAGATTGCTGTGCAGTGTTTTCTGTCTCACATTTTTGGTTTGTAAATGTCTTCGACTTTCTTCTCTTTTATCCACAGAGACAAAAACGATGATGTCACCTCTGACCGTGACTGTCTGCAGTCTGCTGCTCTGCTATGACATCATCCACTGCGCAGGTGAGGCAGACTGACAGTATAGGTGAGACAGACCTGGTAATGAACAGACAGGTGAGACACAGGTTGACAGAGTTCTGCTCCTCCTGCTCCTCAGTGTTCCTGGATCCTCCCTCAGCGGGTCAGATCCTTCGCTCTTCCACTAGGAGGCGCCGTGCTAACGCCCTCTTCGAGGAGATCTTACCTGGAAACCTGGAGCGGGAATGTTATGAGGAGATGTGCTCCCAGGAAGAGGCGCTAGAGATCTTCCAGACCAAAGAGACCATGGTAACGAGAGAAAAATAAAGCATGTGTGTCTGTGTGAGGTCACGGTATGTGTTTCATTGTCACTGTTTTTGTCCACAGCTCGAGTTTTGGTACAGATACACACGTAAGTACACCCTTATCCTCATCGTTTACACCTTCTGCTGCTTGTTTATGGTTCTCAAACCTGCATCTAGAGGCTATTAGAGGAACTGCAGTCCCTAAGTGCTCAGCTGCAGCGGTTATTCCCACTTTGGTTATGATTTTGTGTCCTCAAAATATCAACTTTTATATTTAATAACGATAACAAAAAAAACAATAATGACATAATAAAATAGAGTATCATCCGTGTAGAGCAGTGATTCATAAACTGCACTTTAGTAAGAAACTGCATCAACAGCCTTTTTTTCCAACAGTATTTCATCAAGTGAATATTCAATCTGAAATAAATGTAAAACCACATATGATTGAGTCATGCTGCTTTCAAGTGTTGCTTCTTTATGTCATAGAGCTGAACCCCTGTCGGACCAACCCGTGTCTGAATGGTGGCATCTGCACTCTGGAGCGAGAGGACTACCTGTGTCTCTGTCCTCCGCAGTACCACGGCAAGACTTGCAACTTGGGTAAACACCAAAACCAGAATCTTGGGCAATCAATAAAGCGGAAAACCTGTGCCTTGATGTGTGATCTGTGATCGTATTGCAGAGGTGTTGGAGTGTCGCTATAAAAATGGAGAGTGTTTGCAGTATTGCACCGACCTGCCAGGGGGCGGTGGAGTGCAGTGTGGCTGTGCCGACGGATTTAAACTGGATTCTGATGGACAGAGTTGTTCCGAAGCTGGTGAGAATCAGGGCTTTTCTACGTCCGTGGAAAACTATTTCACATTTACAACTTGCGCATACTTGATCTCACATTTCATTCCAAAAGTGACATTTTGTTGAGTTGTTGTGGGCACCAGTGCACCTTCTCGCATATACTTAACTTTGGACTAAAACAAACTAAAATGGAGGTGTGTTTATGTCCGTCTGCATGGACCACCACCATGTCAAGACATTTTAACATATTAAAGAAATCCAGGTATCTTTAGATATATTTAGATATCTAAATAGTGTTGAGCTCAATTTATTTTGTTTCACTTACTGAATACAAAAGTGAAAAGTAATACGAGGCCACCTATGTGATTTTACTGCCCTCTGAGGTTAAAAAGCACAAGAGTGACTGGTTTTGTGTCAATAACACGACTGTAATTGCTGCAATTTCTAATGTTACATTTGTATCAATCATAGTCACACACCTGCTACTTTGAGGTAGTGTGACAGGGCCTTAAAATCAAATTCTGCTTAGGGCCTTATAAAGGCTTGGAGCATCCCTGATTCTAGTGGACCTCTGCAGCCCTCACAGTACCACAGTTACACTGTATCTACTGACAAAAAGAACCTGTTCAGAACTGTCTTTGTCTGTTGTCCCCCTCCAGTGTCTTTCCCGTGTGGTCGTCAACGGATACAGACATGGTACCGTGGACGCTCTCTTCGGGACAATGCTACCATGAGGACAGAGGACAACAGCACAGAGGACTGGGATGTTCATCTGAACCTCACAGAGAAAGAGGACAAGAGGACAACAGTGAACACAACTGGAAACAGCACAGCTGAGACGGGGGTGGAGCAAGGAGGTGGCGTTGATCTGCGGATTGTGGGTGGAGATCTGGAAACACCAGGGGGGAGTCCCTGGCAGGTGAGGAGACTTAACGATGGGTTTAAAGGGATAGTTCAGGTTTTTTTGAAGTGTGTGTTATTCTAAAGTTTTGGCACATCGTTAGAGCTGACATCTCTTTAACAACAGATTTCAGAAAATTCTTACCTTTACCTTTATACCTTTACCTTTACCGCTTTATCGCAGCAAAATGAATGGAGAAAATCAGTAATTTATATACATTTTGTGACCTGTGTGTTTTGAAATCCTTTTTTCAGATTTACCTCACACTGACACAAAATCACCAATTAAAGCAGCAGTAGACCTGCAGCTGCTGTGTCCTTGTGAGCTAAAAACATTACTTTTTTTTATTCTTTCAACTCTTTGGTGAATAGTGTGTATTTGTGTCAGGTTCTGTTTCACAGGTCTGACGGTTATGGTTTCTGTGGAGGAACTCTGGTCACTGATCGTTGGGTCATCTCAGCTGCTCACTGCTTCGAAGAGTCTACAGACTACGTTACCATAGGTGTGTATGTGTGTATGTATTTGTATATATGTGATTGTGAGGACAAAAAAAACTGAAAATAAGGACATTTTACCAGGTCTTCCCAACTTCAAAGGACTTTTTATGGATTAAGACCTGATTTTAGGGTTAGAATTAGCTTTATGTTAGGGTTAGGGTTATGCATTTATTATTGTGTTATTTATATGACATATCTTGTGCAGTGAGTGTGTTATTTTCACACTTAATGCACGTTATTCCACAATTTCACAGATGCCGAGATTCGCTGTGTTGCTTCCACTGAATGAAATATTCCACGACCCGTTTGTCCTCCATCTCTCTGTGTCTCCATCTCTATAGGAGACTATGATAAGCGGCGTCCTGATGAAGACGAGCAAGTGATAAAGATTCAGAAAGTCTTCGTTCATCCTCATTTTCACTCCTTCACCTTCGACAGTGATATTGCTCTCGTGCTCCTTGCTCAGCCTGTCCGCAGAGGTCCCACTGCTGTCCCGGCCTGTCTCCCCGACAACCACCTGTCCAAGTACTTGCTGAGGGTAAAATATTGGAATGATGTGACTGAAAGTCGGTCTTCTCTATATTAACAAGCAATGACAAACACAGACACAGGTTTTTACTAATAACAGTAATTAGGGTTCCACTCCAGGTTTAAGAGAGGCAGGGTCATGCTTAGGGCTCAAACAATTAATCGTGTTTTTGATCAACGTGTTTTCATTTTCTGCTTCTTAAATGTGAATATTTTCTGGTTTCTTTCCAACATTTTATGATATTTTACGGAGCAAATGAAAACAATCGACAGATTAATTGATTTATATATTATGCTTTCGTTCAAGTGCAAGGGTAGGTCACACTAAATAATTGACACTTTGATGACCTGTAAAAGCTGTTTTCTTCTGCAAAAAGGTTTTGTTTTGAAACTGCATATGTGTTTCCTGTATTTTCTGAATGTGTTGCAGTAAAATGATTAAGAAATTTTACTGAAAAGTCATTATAGCGTATATATGTACACATTGACATATTTGTGTTGTGTTGGGGGTAGGTCGCTGCTCAGGTTGTCAAAATGAACCAAATTCAATGCAGTGTCCTCAGAGGAATAGCTGTGTAAACCTCTGTGTGTGTGTGTGTGTGTGTGTGTTCTCAGGAAGGCACCTGGGGCGTGGCATCAGGTTGGGGTCTCACTCGGTACTTGGGCAGGTCGTCACGCTTCCTAAGGAAGGTGACGCTCCCGGTGGTCAGTTACAAAGCGTGCACTGCCTCCACTGATCAGGTGATCAGCTCACACACTGTGAAGAACTCGAGCACATGTTCTCAAATCACTGCTCAGTTATGAGGAACTAAATAAAATGTTTAACTTTTTACAACATGACATTTTCAAAAATGTTTTCACAAAGCTTTTGTTGTTTTACTATACAGTTACGTTTTCTTGTCATGTTTTTTATGATGTGTGTGACCAAACCTGGCGTGTGCTGTGTGTCTTCTGCAGGTGATCACAGACAACATGTTCTGTGCCGGTTACCTCGACAAGAGCATGGACGCATGCAGTGGTGACAGTGGAGGACCCTTTGTGGTGAACTACAGAGGAACCTGGTTTTTGACCGGCATAATCAGCTGGGGAGAAAGATGTGCTGCTCAGGGGAAGTACGGAGTTTATACCCGCCTGGGAAACTACCTGAGTTGGATAAGAGACACCATGGAGAGAGTGGATCTAAACGGAACCAGGAGCTGAAAGAGGGAGACTGACACTGAAAACTGATGAGGCCCGAAGCAAACTGATGTCTCGTTAATCATTAAACATTAAATCACGTTTGTATGTAGCTTATCCAACCAAAAACTATACTATAATCATTGACTGTTGTGTTATTTCAAATGACTGTAAATACATTTATGTTTTTTGTTACTGGTTTATTTGACAGGGACAGAGCATGTTAATGAACAAACCTGAATAAATATGAGATGTAAACATGCTGGATTAAATGATTAATGATTGACTGGATAGCCCCCTCTAGTGGTGGCTCTGGGGCTAATACTACTTCATTAGTTTTTTAATTTAGGTCTATGTACATTTTGTCATCCACCCATTTCCATGTTAGGAGTTTCCAAATCAGGCAAACTCCGCCCAATGCCTGACTTTTTAAAAATGCCAAAAAGCGAGCTGAGTGATGCAGGGGCGTGGTCTGGTAGTGACTTTGACCCCAGTTGCTCAGTGTCACAACCCTCTCAACTCACACTGGTGGAGAGAGAGAAGGCAATGAAGTGACACCTCCAGTGTTTATAAAAGGGGGAGGAGTCTGGGACAACAAGCTTTGCGCTGATTGGATAAGAGGGTAACAAAGTGTGTTCCAGTGAAGCAAGAGTAGATCAAACAGCCAATGGTAAAATTTGAATGCAGTAGCTGGTGTTGGACCAGGGAGGCAGTATGCCGATTTTTATCATGTATAATTTCAAATACTGTTCACCAGAGATGTCAAACTCATGGCCCGTGGGCCATATGTGGGCCCCCAATCAATTACATGCAGCCCACCATGCAATATCATGTTATGATTAAAACATGGACCTACTCTTCCTTTTTTTTGTTGAGCTTGTTTTGCACATTTTGTTATTTACCTAATTTTAGATTCTGTTTTATTTTTCTGTCTTCGCTTGATATTAGATTTATTTTGCATCATAAATATGTTTTTATTGTAAAGCACACCACATTCCAATTTCAAACAAACTCTAAAATTCTGTGAAATATCATCAGGAAAAACTTTATTGCAATATCATGGTGCAATATTGTGTTATAATCTTAAATTCATACTGCCCACCGTCTACTGAACAGTTTCCCCCCCCAGGTCTTTCGCTGTGCATGTGACCTTGTGATCGACATGTGAAATGAAAATATTTGACATGTGGATGTGACATGTCCAAACAAACTCTAAAATTCTGTGAAATATCATCAGGAAAAACTTTATTGCGATATCATGGTGCAATATTGTGTTATAATCTTAAACTCATACTGCCCACCGTCTACTGAACAGTTTCCCCCCCCAGGTCTTTCGCTGTGCATGTGACCTTGTGATCGACATGTGAAATGAAAATATTTGACATGTGATATGATCATTTCAATGAATAACTCTGTTTTGCAAACGTGTTTATTTTGATGAATAAAGGAGTGTAAAATAAACCCAACAGCCCATAAATGTAACACGAGACAATACAAGTCTTTTAAAAATACAGTGGAGTGTTGATTAATAGATAATAAAGAAAACGTACGTACAAAAAAAGTTTTTATGCAATGTTTTGATGTTTACGCCCCCTGCAGGCTGCCACAGTCATCCGCTGTATTTATTGTTAGGAGACAAGATGATCGTCGGCATCTAATCATACCTAGTCACATGTCATTGTATCTCTTATTACATCCTCATTTCTCCTGATCTTCTAGTTCACACTAGTTTAGTTAAGGCCGTTTACAAAAAGCAGAATGTCAGAGAGAAATTAGGTGAGGACATGTATGTGTCCTCATATCTGTCTCACCACCAGGGGGCAGTCTAAACATGTTCCTGTATCCACTCCACATATTTAGCCACTCGAGTGTAGACGCCATACACTCGCTGACTCCCACACTCCTCTGGGCCGCCCCAGGACACAAGCCCAAACACCACCCACCTCCGGATGACCTGGTTCTCCATGACAAACGCCCCCCCGCTGTCACCCAGGCAGGTGTCTCGCCCCCCCTCAAAGAACCCAGCGCAGAACATGTTGTCTGTGATGTTGTAGGTGATGGAGCGCGAGGCGTAGCTGGCACGACACTCGTCCTGGGAAACCACCGGCAGTTTCACATACTGCAGGAGGTCAGAGGTCACTCCAGGGTCAGCCATCAGAGTGGGGTTAGAGGTCAGCGAGGATGAGGAGGCATTGAGGTTGGAGATTCCCCAACCAGCAACAACTCCCAGGGAGTTAGGAGGGGGTGAGGAGTGGTCAGGCTACAATGAGGAGGAGTAAAAGTTTGATTCAAATTTTCAAAACATCCTCTCTTCTAAAATGTCAAATTCTTCTTTTATTTACACATTCCAAATATGTCTGGGTTCACTTTTCATCCCAATTTGACCTTAACATTTAAAAACACCCAGATACGTCTTTAATTATGTAGATTTTCCAAAACATCATCCGTTTTGAACCCTTCTAAAAACATTCCGATTTTCTTAAAATGTTCACAAAATGTCAAGATTCTGTTAACATGTCAGTCCCTCGTGTGCTGTAGACAGTATGACTCACCTTGTTGTCAGGGGACGGCAGACACACGGGGCGGGTGACGTTGTTAAACTCCACCCTCTCGCTGAGCCTCAGGAGGGCGATGTCGTTGTTGTAGTTGTTGGGTTGGAAGTCTGGATGAAGGATGACCTCGTCCACTGAGCGACTCACGGCCTGATGTTTGTCTCGGGTGTCGTGGAGACCGAAGTAGACCTAAAGGACGAAGAGAGTCATCATCACCATCACACGTTTATAATTTCCAAAATTTTTCCTTCTCTGACCTTCACATGCTCAGGTGCCACGGGGACAACACTGGCATCCCTCCTCTGGGACCTGAGGACATGGGCAGCGGTGAGGACCCAAGACTCAGACAGCAGCACCCCAGATCCGAACCAGCGGTCTTCTGGAACCCGGGATTGGTCCTCCACACTGAGCAGTACGTGCCAGGGGAAGAGGCCTGGCTCTGCACTCCGCCCACCCACGATACGCTTCACCTGAGCCGGGAGAGTGCGTGACGGATGTCCACAGGCTGGAGGGACACATGCAGAGGACAGTCTGTGTCCACGGGTCATTTTGAATTATTTGTCACGATTATGTCCAACATGGAGGACAAAAGATAGAGACACAGAGGAGACAGACAGGTACCTAGAAGACAATTTGGCAGTTTTATTCCGGCTTCTGAATTGGTCCATTCTCCATTCTGTCCACAGGTGTAAGAAGCTATGACACAGATGCACACAAATGTTTTTGTCTTTTCTCCATACTTTTTACAAAGGCTAAATTCAAGCACACAGGTTTAACGACAAAAACAAATGATTACGACACATGTCATAAACTGATGTGTGATATCATTTACCTCTATCATTAATGACAAGTACTCATGTTCTTACTGTTGCGGTTGCTAGGGTCAAACGTGCCCTCTCTGCAGATGTAAGTGAAATTTGATCCAAACAGGGTGCTGTTGTCATGGTTACCAAACACCACGTCAGCCATGTCGACCACCTTTGGACTCCCACAATCCACCGCTGCGACACAGAGAAACCGTCACCAGAGACAAAGAGCTTTCAGGACTATGATGAAGATGAGGTGTTTGTACTCTTCATCTCGGCACATGAAACACATTCATGTTTGTAAATCCATGTATAGACGCTGTAGCAACTAAATAACAACGATAATAATAATTAAAAAAAAAATAATGCCCTCCATTTATCCAGGTTAAATCTTCCTATCATAAAAAAAGACGGTGTAATTAGGGACGCAGCTACTGGGTTATTGTAGTGACACGTTGAATGACACTGAGAAGGTCAAAAGGTTAGCAACGGATAGTTTAAGCAAGTCTGGTCATCTTCCTTCTCTACAGTGCTCTCCCTACAGTTTCATAGTCTACTTCATTCTCACTGTGGTAAAAACTCAGCATGCTTCTGTGTTTTTAAATTCTCGCCATTCTAAAAAAGCCGGTCCGTTGTTTATTCATGTGTTGCCCCTCTCTTGGTCAGACAGTTGTTTCCTCTTCCTCGCTTCCTCTGACAACAGTTTTCTCTGCTTCTTTTTCACTGGCTCTGCCATGATAAACATCTAAAACAGGCCTGGCCAACCCGTTTTTTTCATAATTTTTTTTGTGTGTGTGAGGGAGAGAGAGAGACAGAGAGAGCAGATGAGATGGGGGGATGTTCATGTGTGCCCGTGTGTATGATGTGGCTCTTTGCAGTAACACTGTAAGTTAGTCAGTTAGTTAGCAGGTTGGTTTTCAGCTAACAGACGCTCCCCAAACTCCCCACAACAATACATTTAACCATCACAATGAAGCTGAAGCTGTTAAATCAGGATAAAAATCCTGCATAGTTCTCCTTTAATGTTAGCAGTGTGAGAAAGAAAGAAATGAATTATGAATTAGCGGAATGGTTGTCAACTCTTATTTAGGTTGATTGATTGTTTTACATTATTATTGTAGCAGTTATGAGCTTTATGTACAAACCATCTGCATCTAAGAAAATCTTTATGGACTACACTCGATAAAAGCTGACATGTGCTGAGAGCATTTAAACTTTTTTTTTTTTATGACAAATAGTTTGTGAGACGTCTCGAACAGAGTGTGGCCGCAGCAGGGACCTGTCTCTAATCTAGAGCGGACACATGTCTTCCCCTCCTCGTCCTCCCTGTTTCTACAGAGACAAAAACAGAGACAGTTTCAGTGGTTGCAGGATGGACGGACTGACCACCGATCCCAACTGTGTGTGTGAACCCATCATTCAGAGGACACTGGTGGACACTTACTGTGACACTGAGGAGGACGGCTGCTCCAGGAGCCATCAGAACCACAGTCCACCTGGAAATGGTCTAGGTACTGTGCATCCTGAAAGAAAGAGACACTGTCTCTAACGTGTCCATTATTGGACGTGTGTCAAATAAACCAGAGGACATTCTTGTCTCAAACATTATGATTTCACACAGTATGTGCTGCTAGTCTTGTGACAGATTTTGGAGATTGATGCCAGCTCTCTATGTCCCCTGTTATGTGCCATGTCCACTCGTCTATATGTCCTCTAAATGGGAACATCTTTTACAAAATTGACATCATGTTGTATTGGAGAAGACCTGAAACTAGTAATAGAGACCATTAGGTCCACTGCTGACATTATAATCAAGTGAGTTAATACTGAGCTTCACTTTTCAAACCCATTGATTTAATATGATTTGATTGATTTTTTTTATTTATGTGTGTTCTGTGCCTTCTGTTAATCTGCAGTGGTCACCTGAGTGCTCGAACAGAGAAGACAACACCTGGAGGTCAGGTAGTGAACATCATCTTACCTTCAGTAGTTTGTATCCAGGCTTACACGTGAACACAATGTAGTCTTTGAAGGAGTAATCTGATTGGATGGGATTTATCAGGGCATTGGACGGGATCTCAGGTACAGGACACTGACTTCCTGTTAGGACAAAATAATGCAACAAACAGAGCATTTAAGACATTATATATAACATTATATATAACCCCACTGGCTATAAAACAGTATATATAGGAGTATAACCTATGACTGTATACGTCATCCTCCAGCCCAGGTTTTCTCCCGAGTTGTCGCTGTGGAAGACGACAGTGATGACATTACTCTCCGTTTCAATGACTCCTGGTGATTTATCTCCGCAGAACGGACCAAACTCAGTGCTGCCCCCTGTGATCTGACACAAACACACCGATGGTTGGTAAGGAGTGCAGATTGTGTGTTTGTGTGCGTGTGTGTGCGTGTGTTTTTTCTGCCACCTTGATGTAGTCATAGGGACACCTGGCGTCCGGGTGGTCCTCTATGTCGAAGCTGGGGTCAAACTGGAGGCGGAGCTTGAAGCCGGGCTCCACCTCAATACCATATGAGCAGTCCGAGCTCTTTGGATATGGAGCGGGGAAATCGACACTGCTGAGAACACCTGAGCGTTCCCTGAACACACTGTCACTACACTCCACTGAACACAGAGACAGAGACAGAGAGAGAGAGACAGAGAGACAAAGAGAGAAAGAGAGACAGAGAGAGAGAGGATTTTCCAGAGTGAAATTCCTGTTTTGGTCTGTCTTTTTTGCTGTCAGGTGTAATGACCACTCAAAGCTGCTTTTAGTTTTTGCCATTCACCTATTCACACCAATTGTGTGTGTGTGTGTGGGCCTGCGTGTGTGTATACGTCCACAAATGTAAACTTTCACCACCAATCAGTAGCTGTTATCAGTCAGACAGGGGTTAGATTCCAGACACTGAACAGACACACACAAAACACTGTATCAGCTGCTGGAATTCTATTCTGCTGTTAAACAGTTCACATGTTTAAGCTCATTATGTTGGATAAGCTCTGACACACAGTGAACAGGTCAAACAACAGTGTCTGATGGAAATATCACTGACAACCTGCTAACTAACTGACTAACTGACTGATTGTAATAGTGTAAACTGCTGAAAGCATAGGGACGACTGCTAGTCCTGCAGTGATTGTAGTAATTGCACTGAGTTCCGTTACAGCAGCAGCAGCAGCAACTGAGGCTCATTGGTAATGTAGTTGTTTGGACTCACCTCTGCAGGTGTGGTTGTCGGTGTGCAACAGGTAACCATAGCGACAGGAGCAATAGTATCCCCCAATGTAGTTGTGACAGTAGTGATCACAGAGCAGATCTTCGTCGCTGCGGTCGCTGCACTCGTCCACATCTGAGAGTGAAAGAAACAGGAAGTGGTGAAAGCACCTGAACAGGTGAGCACATGGAAACATCACAGTTGTGTGTGTATGTGTGATTGTGAATCCTGTACAAACAGGTGTATTTGAATCAGTCACACAGACTGTGTGTGTGTGACATTAATCATCACCCTCTGCGCTGTAGTGGGCCACGAACCCGGCGTGTCTCTGCTCGTTGGAGAAGTCGGAGGAGAAGATGACGCTCAGTGAGTTTCTGGGTGAGGAGATGACCTGCTGAGCGGGCACCGCCTCTGTGTCTGTCTCCTCCCTGCCACAGAATAGTGCCAGCACCTCCCCCTCCGCCTCTGCCTACATTTACACAAAACACACAACAGCTCAGAAACTAGAAACAGAAGAACAAACCAAATTTTATAACAACTCTTACACAAAACAGCGCCATGTTTCCAAGCAGCAGTCAAAGGTACATTCACTTACACCAGGGGTCTGTAACCTTTAGGGTGAAAAGAGCCATTTTTGTTCACCTCCTCACCCAAATAAAATTAATCTGGAGCCACAAATCTGACCCATAAAAAGAAGATAATAACACGTATAAATGTTTTTATACAGATATATATATAAATAAAAAAGAACCATTTACAAACTTAAATGAACTACAAAAAGAAAATTGTTGACATTAAATGTAATTTTCATTGCCGTTTCTACCCAACCTCTTATCAAGTGGAGAAAAAAATAAAACACAGAAGTGACGTCACTTCCTGTTAGCAGACGAACCAGGGTTTCTCAGTTAACCACCACTGCATCGCAGTGACACAGAAACTTTGTCAGAGGTTCTGAATGAAGCTCAGCAGCCGCTGCTTTCTAATGGAGGTTTATTTTGGAATCCATACCAGTACCTTGTGGGCAATCAATAGTAATAAAAAATAATTGAATTATCCATAACATGT
>NW_025320945.1:43726-57054 GCF_019176455.1 Solea senegalensis | reverse complement strand
AGTATAAATGTGAGTCCTGCTGATATTGTGTGTTTGCTTCTACCTGCTGCAGATCTGTCATTGTGTTCCTGGCCCTGAACATTCACTGCTTTTCTTCCATCACTGCCCGTCACACGTCAACAACATGAATCTGCTCTGCACCGCGTTAATCTTCACATATTCATAACATCACGTTGGAATGTTCCAGTCACGTGGGCTCCGCCTCCTGGATTACACTTGGCAGGAAAACGTGACACATAATAAAACTGCAATTAATCTCTACACGAGGCTGTGAACACATGAGGAGAAAATGACAAATACCTCGTCTCAGTTAATAATCTGCCAGCAACAACAACATGAACACCAACACATCTTTAGTGACATGAAGGTTAAATGTTTGAAGAGAAAACATGAAAAATAAAATAATGCAATTATTGCAATGGAAAAACAGTTTAGAACACACACACAGACACACACACACAGAAACGAGTGTTTGTGAACAAACTGTTCACTCAGCGTCTGCTGGGTCATAATGAATTCATCATGTGACCACAGACATGTTCGAAAAGTCAAAACAAGATTCCACCATGAATCTTCTAGCCTTCACTGGTCACACCAGAAATGAAACAGCCACTTGTTCTGACAGTAATACATGTTAATCTGTAATCTGATAATCTGTCTATGATGGATTATCTGATTAAAACAGTGAGATTATTATTTGATGTAAAACTCACCTGAGATTATTAAAAGTCAGTTTCTGCAGATCACACACATGACGATGATGATGGTGATGATGATGATGATGATGATGATGATGGTGATGATGACGATGATGGTGGTGATGATGGTGATGGTGTTGATGATGATGGTGATGATGATGGTGAAGATGGTGGTGATGATGATGATGTGATGGATGATGATGATGGTGGTGGTGATGATGGTGGTGATGAGGATGATAGTGGATGAAGGTGGTGGATGATGATGGTGATGATTTGGTGATGATGATGATGTGGTGATGGATGGAAGTGATAGTGTTGATGATGATGATGATGTGATGATGATGATGATGATGATGTTGATGATGATGGTGATGATGGTGATGATGATGCTGTCAGCGAGCAAAATTAAATAAATGAATAAATAAATAAAGCATTGTATGCAAAATGAAATGAATGAGACTGTTGCAGTAACATGTACAACAGTGAGATGAGACGTGGCTCCAAAGCTGGTTGGACACGATCACACATGACACGATGAAACCTCTCCTCATTATGTGTCGGGCAGATGTTCAACAGGAGTCAAACTCCGGTATCTGAGGTGGTTCTCGCTGACAGTTGTGATCACAACTCATCATCACACTTAAATCAAGATGACAGCAGTAAACAGGTTCAGTGCGGTGGCAGTTTATACGATTTAATAACCTCACATTAAGCTCATAAATCAGTTTGCTGGAACGTTCAACGACAGACAGAGATTCAATCACTCTTCTGCTTTCTCTTTGGTCTCCACTGAAGGTGCTCAACCTCTAAAAAAATGAGTTTACATTTTTATTTTTATATTTATTTTTTTAAAGGTCCAGAATAAAAATGTTTAAAAATGTTTTTCATATAAAAATGAATGGATTTAAGCATGGAATCGTTTCAGAAAACAATCACATGAGACGGCTTTTCCAAAATTCAACACTTTGAAATGTGAGCACTTTTTTTTGAAGATCTAACCTTTACTTTAATAGGATTACGTCTCACTGAGATTAAAATCTCTTTTATAACTGAGAGTTATGCTGAATACTAAATATATCAATGATGCTATGTAAACATCAGAAGTTTATTCTGTCACATCTCTTCTTGGTTGTTGCCTCAAATCTGTGAATATGACAATAAAACCAGGGCACGTTTAAAGTTGTTTATCCAGAATTCACGTGAAGAATCTTTGTGAATTATTTCATTTTTCAAAATGTGTTTCAACTTACGTATAAAGCTTTAGCAGAGAGGGAAAAGAAGGCCAATTATTTTTTATTTTCTAGACAAACAAGGAATAGCAGAGATCTATAAAAATATTGGAACAGAGTTGGACTTTTCATTGGTTACATTGTCCCTGACAGTGTCATACACAAAGATAAATGTTTGTCTTTGTTTGCTGCTTAGAGACATAATGGCTGCAGGTTCAGCTCAGTGAGTGTGGATTAGAAATGAAATAAACATGAAAGACTTGAGCTAGAAAAATGCATGGAATAAATTATGTGTTTTTACTCGTACTGTCAGTGAAACATGTTATTAACGTGTTATTAACAGCGTTAACACTAACCCATTTGAACGGCGTCAATGTTTTTATCATGAGATTAACATTCATTTTGGCCGAGCAATTTTGATGTCTGCAGTGTTACCAACCAAGCTGGCAGACCCCAAACCGTAGTAAGGAGACCACCGAAGACCGCTAGCTCCTTTAGCTCGGATTAGCTTGTTATTAAACCACAACACTTTATTCACACACTGCAGCTTATACACAGCCTCTCTTATTATTGTGTGGCTCTCACAATAAGAGGAATAAGTCACAATATGCAGGTGACAGAGTCGTGTGTTGTCTCAATAAAAAAACATCTGCACAAAGCAAGAAGATCCACTTTTCTATGTTGATAAGAACATTAAAATGAGAAGAAATAATGGGACATTTACAATAGATACAAATGTGATATTAATCACGAGTTAACTATGACATTAATGCGATTAATCACTAGTTAACTATGACATTAATGCGATTAACCGTGAGTTAACTATGACATTAATGCGATTAATCGTGAGTTAACTATGACAATAATGCGATTAATCGTGAGTAAACTATGACAATAATGTGATTAATCATGAGTTAACTATGACATTAATGCGATTAATCACTAGTTAACTATGACATTAATGCGATTAATCACTAGTTAACTATGACATTAATGCGATTAATCGTGAGTTAACTATGACAATAATGCGTTAATGAGTTAACTGTGACAATAATGCAATTAATTGTAGTTAACTATGAGTTAAGCATTATGCGAGTTAACATGACATAATGTGATTAATCGAGTTAACTAACTATGACATTATGACTGCGAATAATCGTGGAAACTATGCGTTAATGCATTAATCGCGAGTTAACTATGACATTAATGTTTTAACAATGAGTTAATCATGACATTAATGCGCGAATCACAAATTAACTACATTAATGCGATTAATGCGCTAACATTAATACGATTAATGAGTTAAATATGACATTAATGCGATTAATCGAGGTTAACTATGACTAATGCGATTAATCTTGAGTTAACATGACATTAATGACATTAATGCGAGTTGTGACATTGAGTTAACTATGGCGTTAATGCGATTCGAGTTAAATATGACATTAATGATTCACCTGACAATAATGTGATTAATCTTGAGACATGTGATTGACATTGTCTAATGAAATAACTATGATTAATGTGATTAAGTTAACTATGACATTAATCCATTAATCCGAAGTTAACTATGACATTAATGCGATTGTCGTGAGTTAACTATGCACAAAGTAACATCAATGCGATTAATCGTGAGTAAACCGCGACATTAATGCGATTAATTAAATTGACATTAATGCGATTAATCACGAAGTTAACTATGACATTAATGCGACTATGACATCGTGAGTTAACTAACATTAATGCGATTAATCATGCGTTAACTTAACATTAATGCCATTAATCTCAAGTTAACTATGACATTAATGCCATTTATCTCGAGTTAACTATGACATTAATGCGATTCAACACGAGTTAACTATGACATTAATGTGACTAATCAATCGCGAGTTAACTATGACATTAATGCGATTGATCGAGAGTTAACTATGACATTAATCACGATTAATGGAGTTAACGACATTAATGCGATTCGCCAGAGTTAACTATGACATTAATGCGATTCATCGCGAGTTAACTATGACATTAATGCCATTAATCTCGAGTTAAATATGACATTAATGCGATTAATCGTGAGTTAACTATGACATTAATGCGATTCATCGCGAGTTAACTATGACATTAATGCCATTAATCTCGAGTTAAATATGACATTAATGCGATTAATCGTGAGTAAATATTTGAGTCGTTTGACAGCACTAGTTCTCACCGTGGAAGATTTTTACCAAGATATGTAAACATGTAAATGTGTAACGCCAACATTTGGCTTATATTAAAAAAAATTTACAAAAAAACAATTTCTCCAAAATCAAAGCTTTCTTTGGTCCAGACTGAAAAAGTCAAACTGTCGTCATAGCGACATAGAGGACGAGGCACCATGAGCTGAAGTCCTCGCAGACTCCTCTGCTGATTCGCTTTAGCTTAGTTAGAGCATCAAACACAAAAATCTGATTGATATTAAAAAGCAACTTCTTACTCCACAGTTTTCATTTGAATGAAAATGTGAAAGAATAACTGAACCTGAACCACGTCAGTGGAGTGGAACAGTCGACGTTAAAGAGCAGAGAAAAGTTTGCTGTGTAAAAAACACTGACATCACTTTGTGAAGTTCTCTCCCGTGGACTGACAGCTCCCCACACTGTGTTTGCATCACTCTGTCATCTTTTGAAAACAGCTGCGAGTTCAAGAGGAGCGAACTTCACAGCTGCTGAATGCCTGACTTCTCTCCTTCAGTCTTTTTATCATCTTTCCAGCTCACTCTCGCTCTCTTTTACAGTAATGTGACAATAAAATCTTCCCACACTCAGTGTTTCTTTTTCTCCGGTAAAAGCACTACCAGAGAACGCCGACCTCACTTTTCCATTTCCCTCTGCCGCTGACCTGAGCGGGCGTCCCATTTCCATCACTTTCCCTCTCTGAACTTCTTCACAGAACACACAGGCACTTTCAGTGTCTGTCTCAACATGAAAAGACACTCAAATCACGACAAAACATCAAACGGGTGATGACTGAGAAATGCAGCCTGAAACTTAGAAAACACACAAAAAAAAGTATGAAAATAAACCTGAGTGTAACTGAAGTGAACGTCACGGCTGAGTCTCTGAAATGTGCATGATCTCTTTCATCCTGGAAAACAGAGCAGAACGTATGAAATCACAGCTCAATCACATCACATGCTCAACTTCCTGTGAGGACGGTGACGGAGGAGAAAACCTTCATGTCCACCTGAGCTTCTGATTTGATTCAAAGGTGTGAGGAGTTTTCCTGGAATGACATTAAAATAAACAAGAGTCAGTGACATATATTAATTCATCAACATTAAAGATGAAGTCATGTATTATTACTTTCATTCAAGCACAGACTCAACTTCCGGACACTTACTGACATTGAAAGCTGAGCAGCAGAAGACCACGCATGCATGCACACGCGCACGCACACACGCACACACAAACGCATGCACACACACACACTCAGGCGCATGCGCCTAATGCATAATATGAATGCACGATGCACGACACACGCGATGCACACACACAGGCAGGCGCATGCAGGCACGCGCACACACACACGCACATGCATGCACACACACACACACGGCAAAAACAGCCTTGAGGAATGAAAAGCAGCAGGTTTTAAAACTCACCCTGAACCACAGCAACAAAGATTGAAATGGAACAAACTATAAATGCACTTGTTTCATCTCCACAACAGTTCTTTAACTACCAGGCAAACTTTAGAGGCATGTTGTTATAAATAATGTAAGCATAATTACAATAGAATGGTCACTTATATAATAAAGTCACAATAGATTTGGCAAAAACATCGATAAAATATGAAAAAACAAAAACAATCTTTGTCCAAGTGAAGGCGAAATGAAAACTGTGGGTTTTGAGATGACCTTTAAAAATGTGAGTGCTTCTGGTTTTTCCTCAAACTCTCTTTGTGTTGAATATCATTTGAAATTTTATTATAATATTGTTTAAATGTCACGATCGGAGGAGAAGTTTGAGCTCGTTCTGCTTTTCTAATCACACGTTTTCCACTTTCAGCAGCATCATCATCACCACCATCATCATCATCATCACCATCAGCAGCATCATCATCAGAAGCATCATCATCATCATCAGCAGCAGCAGCAGCAGCAGCAGCAGCAGCAGCAGCAGCATCATCATCATCATCATCAGCAGAATCACCACCATCATCATCATCAGCAGCATCATCATCATCATCATCAGCAGCAGCAGCATCATCATCAGCAGAATCACCACCATCATCATCAGCATCATCATCATCATCAGTAGCAGCAGCATCATCATCCCGATCATCATCATCATCCCATCATCATCATCATCATCATCAGCAGCAGCAGCAGCAGCAGCATCATCATCATCATCAGCAGCAGCAGCAGCATCATCATCATCATCAGCAGCAGCAGTATCATCATCATCAGCAGCAGCATCATCATCATTATCATCATCAGTAGCAGCAGCATCATCATCATCATCAGTGATGTTATGAAACACACACACAGATAACTAAAGTAATTTACACAGAGTTTTAAACGTTATTTTCTCAGTCACATAAGCTCTTATTCATATTTAATCCTTAAATGATCTTAATTCGTATTTAATCCTTAAATTAGCTTCATTAGCTTCATTGAGTGTTGGCCTGAAATCCTGGCTCACTCAGTGTAAATGCTGAAGCACTCACTGTTTTTACTCCAGGATAAATGGATTCAAGTGTGAGTGGCAGATGTGATCATTCCCTGGCTGAGCCTGCTGTCATTACACCTCCTCCTCCTCCTCCTCCTCCTCCTCCTCTGGGAGGAGATCATCAGATAAAGTGTTGCTTTGCTGTCACTCAGCTCCAATTGTAATAAGATGAAATCTGCCTTTATTCAGGTACGACAGCTTTTTCAATTGACATCGAAAAACTTCTCCCACTCGACGATAAAATGCCCACAAAGCCTCAGTTTATGATCTGTCAGGGATTTCCTCTTTAAAGCTCGTGTAGGCGAGATCACATGAACAGACGCTGACGCTCGAGTCTCGTTCACACGTTTAAATCTATAAAAACTTTGAACCTTGACCTTGTTTATGACGATGTTCTGTACGACACTTTGATCCACCTGACTTTATCTTTTATTCCAAAAGTAAACTGTACTGAACAAGCAAATGTTGCTATGTGCTAACATGTGTTTTTGAGGAAAGTTAATAATCAACTGATAAAGAATGTATTATCTCCAGTGCAGTCAGACGATTATATTTAATCGTGATTAATCACATTAATGTCATACTTAACTCACGATTCATCGCATTAATGTCATAGTTAACTCGCGATTAATCGCATTAATGTCATAGTTAACTTACAATTAATCACATTAATGTCATAGTTAACTCACGATTAATCGCATTAATGTCATAGTTAACTCGCGATTAATCGCATTAATGTCATAGTTAACTCGCGATTAATCGCATTAATGTCATAGTTAACTCACGATTAATCACATTAATGTCATAGTTAACTCGCGATTAATCACATTAATGTCATAGTTAACTCACGATTAATCACATTAATGTCATAGTTAACTCGCGATTAATCGCATTAATGTCATAGTTAACTCGCGATTAATCGCATTTATGTCATAGTTAACTCGCGATTAATCGCATTAATGTCATAGTTAACTCGCGATTAATCGCATTAATGTCATAGTTAACTCGCGATTAATCGCACTAATGTCATAGTTAACTCGCGATTAATCGCACTAATGTCATAGTTAACTCGCGATTAATCGCACTAATGTCATAGTTAACTCGCGATTAATCGCATTAATGTCATAGTTAACTCGCGATTAATCGCATTAATGTCATAGTTAACTCACGATTAATCACATTAATGTCATAGTTAACTCGTGATTAATCACACTAATGTCATAGTAAACTCACGATTAATCACATTAATGTCATAGTTAACTCGCGATTAATCGCATTAATGTCATAGTTAACTCGCGATTAATCGCATTTATGTCATAGTTAACTCGCGATTAATCGCATTAATGTCATAGTTAACTCGCGATTAATCGCATTAATGTCATAGTTAACTCGCGATTAATCGCATTAATGTCATAGTTAACTGACGATTAATCGCATTAATGTCATAGTTAACTCACGATTAATCGCATTAATGTCATAGTTAACTCGTGATTAATCGCATTAATGTCATAGTTAACTCGCGATTAATCACATTAATGTCATAGTTAAGATTAACATTAATCACATTAATGTCATAGTTAAGATTAATCACATTAATGTCATAGTTAACTGATTAATCACATTAATGTCATAGTTAACTTGTGATTAATCACATTAATGTCATAGTTAACTTGTGATTAATCACATTAATGTCATAGTTAACTTGTGATTAATCACATTAATGTCATAGTTAACTGTGATTAATCACATTAATGTCATAGTTAACTCGTGTGAGTTAATCATCGCATTAATGTCATAGTTAACATTTGTATCTATTGTAAATGTCCCTTGATTTCTTTGTGTCCCATTATTTCTTCTCATTTTAATGCTCTTATCAACATAGAAAAGTGGATCTTCTTGCTTTGTGCAGATGTTTTTTTATTGAGACAATATCTCTGTCACCTGCATATTGTGACTTATTCCTCTTATTGTGAGAGCAGCACAATAATAAGAGAGGTTGTGTATCAGCCTGCAGTGTGTGAATAAAGTGCCGTTCTTCAACGCAGACGCAGTCCCGTGCTTTAATGTGTTGTTGCTGTAATGAGCTAATCTGAGCTAAAGGAGCTAGCGGTCTTCGGTGGTCTCCTTACTACGGTTGGGGGGTCTGCCAGCTTGGTTGGTAACACTGCAGACATCATGACTTGGACGTGGAGAACTGATCCAGGCTGCGTTGGATACGTAGAGCCCGCTTGGAGACGGAGAAGCGCACAGCGCTCACCATCCACTCAAAACAGAACATTAGCTTACTACTCTCTGGCCGGCTCGAGTGCCTGTTGTTTTGTTTCCGGTCCAGCTAGATCTCATCTGAGCAGCCACACCAGACATCGGCACCCGATTGAGGTCAAACGGAACTGTCACAGAAATACTGCTCTGACACGAGCTACTACTACTTATTGCATCGACTATTTCCTGTAGCGCCAAAGGCCAATCTAGGTTGTGTCCAATAGTGGGTACATTGAGATTACTGAAATGATTGAAAAATCGGTCCATAGTGGTGTGGTCAGTTTGGGAGTCTGACTTGATAAAGAGCCCAATAAAATGTTCTGAATGTTGCTTTGATATCTGAGGGGGCAGACAGGAGAGCACAGAGTGGCTCCTTAATTAGAGTAATGAGACGCGAGGAAGCTTGGTGTTGTAGCCCCTTATCACCAAGCAAGTACTAAAGATTGCAAAAGCATGCGTTCTGTTTGCCTAGTGGAGAGCAAGTGGAACATGAGCTCTTTATAGAGTTCAGGACTAGGGTTACTGGCATATTGATGATCTGGGCTGAGGATTAGGTCTGTGAGTTGAGTCTGATCAGCTTTATACAATTTCGATCAAACACGTGAGTAGAGGAGGAAATATAATAACAGAAGGTTAGAGAGAAGCAGAGAGTCCAGTCTCCACAAAGGACTCTTGGATGAGATGCCAGTAGCATGTCAAGAACCAAAGGGGAGTAGTCGCTTATAACTATCGTCAAATATTCAGTAGAAACTACATTAGAAAGGAGACTAGCATCTTCAAAAAAATAATCAATTCTAGAATAAAAAAGAAAGAAAATTCCTTGGCATGTGGATTATGAAATCTCCATGGATCAGCGCATTCATTTTGTAGCATAAAATCTGCAAATGCTCTTGACATGGGAGAGAGATGAGACAGTCTGGAGCTGGAGCAATCTAATCCCGGGTTAATAATGCAGTTTAAATCACCATCAAAAATGAATGGGTGTGTATTTAAGGCTGGGAGGCTGCTGAGTAATGTGTTTGCATCAAAATCACACGTTACACGTTAACCAGTAAGACAGGTTTCTGCTGTATGGTACCTGTTACACCTGTTGAGATCATGCTAGTGGGAATGAAGTGGAAAACCTGGTTTGTGGTTATCATTGACGCGCATGCGCCTCCTGTATGAAAGCTACGTCTGTTCTTAAATGTCTCATACCTTTGACGTTCCATGTATAAATTCATTCTATTTTCTAATCATGATTAGACCAGTAGACCAGTCCAGAGCCATTTAAATGGCCAAATATTGCAAATAGTGGGCGGGCATATTTTAGACAGAGCCATAGATTCAGATGTTGACCGATTGATCTTGTAACCTGATACACAAGAAAAGGAGCTAATCATGTATAAAATATGAGGCACTGTGTTCTCTGGGCTACTTGACAGTAATAGGATGTCATCCGCGTATAATAAAAGTTTATGTTCTTCTTGCCCTGAATCAATGCCTTTAATATCCACATGGTTCCTAATGGCCGAGGCTAAAGGTTCCAATGCCAAGGCAAAGATCAGGGTGAGAGGGGGCAACCCTGTGGGGTCCTATGTGCAAGATATACTGTACTCCCATTGGTAAGGACAGCTGCCTTTGAACTTCTATACAACAACTTCACCCATTTAATATACATATCACCCATCACAAATAAATAATCCCGCTCCACCCGGTCAAAGGCTTTCGCTGCGTCCACCGGTTCCTTACTTAGGGAGGTACACTTCTAATCTCAATCAACGTTGATACAAAGATACTGGTCTATAGCTCCCACAGTGCTGTGGGTCTTTGCCCTTTTTATGTATCAATGTTATCATTGCATACTCTCCGGTAGGCTTCCCCTCTGGACCGCATCCTGAAAGACAGTAAGAAGTCTCAGGACCAGCGGTTCAGAAAATGACTTGTAAGAGTCTGTAGGAAATCCACCCCCCCAGGAGACCTCCCAGCCCAGACCTCCCAGCATTTCATTCAAATGTTGCCCTGCTAAAATTAGTCAACACATTCTGGCCTCCATTATCTGCATAGTCCTTCTCTTATTCTCTAATTCTTTTATTTCCGTTTCTAATTTAGAAAGTTGATCAGATGCCGGACTGTTGTATTGATCTACCTCTTAAGTATGTCTCAAAGCATCCCACACCTCACCTGGATTATCCACTGTACCCTCATTCATTAGCCAGTACTATCTCAGAGTCATATCTACAGGACCATGATCAGTAATAACAATATTACCAAGTCCAGTCTGCTCTACTGTTGGTACGCATTGTTTTGATATCAAAAAGTAATGGGTCCTAGAATATGATGGGGATTAAAAAGAAGGTGTATTCTCTCTCCATATATCAACTGAGACAGTAACTGTTGACTCCTAGATCTAACTAATGCATTATGTCTTTGACATAACAGCATTTCCCAAATTCTGTATTAGTGCATGTCGACTGTCTTGGTGGACACTTATCGACTGGTCTTCACTTTCCCCGACAGGTGAAAGAGCTCAGTATGTTCTCCGCCTCCTTACCGAGTGCACACACCAGCGTGCTCACTTGAAGTGGACCTTCTCCGGGGGTTGAGACTTCGCCCTCCTCGACCACGTCTGACTACTAAACTTATGATGATGAGAGTTCTTGTCTTTTATTGACAGAGCGCTCGTCTCAGGCATAACATCGACTGACGTCAAAACCCAGCCTACCTGAACACACCTGTCACAAAATACATCCTCTGACAATTGGAATATGTGGATTTGGAGCTTTTTCTATGAAGAGTTCAAAGCAGTCAATAAGTACAGTACTGGTCTGGTTTCAGTGAACAGGGTCATGGAGTTTGCCGGCTTATGTCAAAAAGGTGTGTAATGTGGTCCAAAGACAGACTGAGCCTAACGTGTCAGAGAGTCAGAAGGAAAGTGGGACACGTCTCTCTCCGTCTCTGTCGGCCTCTGTTGCTCATATTGCAAGCAAGTGCAGACAGACAGACAGACAGACAGTTACCATAGTACATGCACCTACTCCTGAGCTGTCCTGCACTTCGATCACAATCATGACATCATCAGTGTTTAGATCTGTGAACACATGAATAGCTTCAGGTCCTGATGGAATCACATATTAACAAAGACGAAAGCCTCACTGATGTCTGCTGCACAAGATGAACGTGTTATTTTTAGGTTATGATACTGTTTGTTTTTCCCTGTGTCAGTCAGTCAGGATTGGGTTTGGCAGCAGAATGATGGAGATGAACTGCCCAATGAAATCCAGATGTTAGAAGAGGAACTGCACAGCTGTGTGCCAACACCTGCTGACCTTGATGAACCATGCAGGAAACACAAGTGGCATCCCAACATGAAACAGCCTTTATTTCATTCATTCTTTGGATTGTCTTTGGCAAACTGCAGCTGTAGTGAAAGAATAATGACGAAGCACATTTTATACAACATATTCTAACATATAAGACGATATATGAATGCATTTGCTGTGACGCGTGTGTAATATAAAGCAAACAGAATAAAGGGCACTTCCTTGTCTTTCATTGAACTGTTTTCTACCTTTGGCAAAATAACTGAATCGAGAGCGTATGTGACAGATTCACCATGTTGTGTCAGAGATGAACTTTCAGCTGCCGTCTCAGTCCACGCTTTGTCTCTGTGTTGATTCTAGACTTGAAACCATGACATGCTGTGTTTCCATGATGGTACGGTCCGGTTTGGTACAGGACGATACAGTTTGGGCGTCGACCGACAACAGAAACCAGCAGCGATATTTCCCTGCTCCACATCGCACTCAACAACACAAAATAAAAGCTTTGTATGAGAAGTGAAAAACTGGTCTAGCTCAACGCGAATGGAGCGGTTGGGGCGGGTTATTTTGGTACTATTCCAGATGGAAACACAGAAGGAAACCTACTGTACTGTAACAAAGTGAAGCGTTAAGAGGAAACATGGCTTCAGAGACCAGCTCCACCCTCATTCCTGCAGTAAAAGAAACAAAAAAAACAAAACACTACCAGCTTCTCTGACCCTGAGGATGGGGGAGGGGCAAAGTCCTGCTGCGTCCTCAGCCGAACAGTTTGATGAAGCACGGGTGACAGTAGGGCTTGTTCTCCTGCTCCTTGAAGCAGCCCTTGCTCAGCGGCTTCAGGCAGAAGTGACACACCAGGTGGTGGGGGTGGAACTTGGCTCCCATGGCCGTGATGCAGCGGCCCAGGATGGGCTGCTGACAGGCCTGGCACACGCTGCCGCGGGACTGATGGTAGTGAGCCTCACACAGCGGCTTCCCCTCGTGTTCAAAGAAGCTGCCGTTAACGAAGGGGCTGTAGCACTCCTGCAGGCAAGAGACGTGATCATAGCAACTGTCAAGCACCTGAATCTAACACATCTAACTATAACACTACTATTACTCACTCACTCACTCACTCACACACAC